>NW_019154151.1:2051715-2070421 GCF_002288905.1 Enhydra lutris kenyoni
ATATATATATATATATATATATATATATATATATATATACCAGCCAAAATATAACAGCAGAGTGCATACAGGACCTCCTACTTTTTTTTTTCTTGGACCTCTTCTTAATATAGCCATTACTATCAGAAGCAGGAATATAGCAGACTTTCCTAACAATCACACACACAAAAACAGTGACCTAGACAAAGTGACAAGACAGAGGAAATCAGCCCAAAAGAACAGGAAAAGTAATGGCCAGGGATTTAATCAATAGAGATAAAAGTAAGATATCTGAAACAGAATTGAAAGCAACAAGTCTAATGATAATACTTGGGCTTGAATAAAATATAGAAGACATTAAAGAATCTCCTAATCCAGAGATAAAAGAATGAAAAACTAGTCAGACCAAAATTAAAAATGCTGTAACTGAGATGAAAACCTGACTAGATGCCATTACAATGAGGATGGATGAAGCAGAGGGAGTAATCAATGGTATAGAACATAAAATTACAGAAACTAATGAAGCTGTAAAGAATCTACACCTGTCAATCTACAGTGAGGGGCAGAGACACATCTTTCATACTAATGATATCAAAAGGAACCCAGAGTAGCCATGTTTACACAAACAAAGTAGATTTTAAACTAAGGATTGTAACAAAAGTTGAAGGAGGATACTATATCATAATAAAAGGGTCTGTGCAACAAGAAGATCTAACAATTGTACATATTTATGCTGCCAAATACATTCAGAATATTTCATTCTAGAGCATCAGAATACACACTATTTTCAAGTGCACCTGTAATATTCTCCAGAATAGATCACATACTGAGTCACAAATAAAGCCTCAAGTAGAAGAAATGATTGAGATCATACCATGAATATTTTCAGAACACAGCACTGTGGAACTTGAAGTTAACCACACATACAAAAATTAGAAAGATCATAAATATATAGAGGTTTAAGAACATCTTACTAAAAAATGAATGGGTTAACTAGGAAATTAAAAAAGGAAAAAATGCATGCCAATATATGAAAATGAAAACAAAACAAAACAAAGACACTTCAGAATCTTTGGGATGCAGCAAAGGCAGTCCTTAGAGGGAAATATATTGCAATACAGGTTTATCTCAAGAAGCAAGAAAAATCTCAGTTACACAACCTAACCTTACACCTAAAGGAGCAAGAAAAAGAACAGCACTTAGAGCCTAACACCACTAGAACTGAAATAATAAAGATTAGAGCAGAAGTAAACAATATGGAAACAAAAAGAACAGAAGAATGGATCAAAAAAGTAAAAGATGGCTCATTGAAATAAATAATAAAACTGATGAACCCGTAGCCAGACTTACCAAGAGGAAAAAGACAATTCTTAAATAAATAAAGTCATGAATGAGAGAGAAATAAAACAATTATAAGAGAATATTATGAAAAATTATATGCCAACAAATGGGGCAATCTGGAATAAATGGGTGAATTCCTGAAAACATACAAAACGCAAAAACTGGAAGAGGAAAAAATAGGTAATTTGAACAGACTAAAACCAGTAATGAAATTGAGTCAGTATCAAAAATATCCCAACAAACAAAAGGGCAGACAGTATCCCAGGGGAATTCTACCAAACATTTAAAGAAAAGGAAATACCTATTTTTCTGGAACTGTTCTAAAAAATAGAAATGAAAATAAAACTTCTAATCTCATATGAATCCAGCATTACCTTGATTTCAAAACCAGACAAAGAACCCATGACAAAGGAGAATCACAGGCCCATATCCCTGATGAAGATGAATACAAAAATTCTCAGCAAGGTACTGGACAATCAAATCCAAGAATACATTAAAAGACTTACCAGGGCACCTGGGTGGCTCAGTGGGTTAAGCCTCTGCCTTCAGCTCAGGTTGTGATCTCAGTGTCCTGGGATCGAGCCCCACATCAGGCTCTCTGCTCTGCGGGGAGCCTGCTTCCCCCTCCCCCTCTGTCTGCCTCTCTGCCTACTGGTGATGTCTCTCTCTATGTCAAATAAATTTTAAAAAATGTTTGTTTGTTTGTTTGTTTTTTTAAAGAATTACCAGGGCGCCTGGGTGGCTCAGCGGGTTAAAGCCTCTGCCTTCGGCTCAGGTCATGATCCCAGGGTCCTGGGATCCAGCCCCACATCAGGCTCTCTGATCAGCAGGGACCCTGCTTCCTCCTCTCTCTCTCTGCCTGCCTCTCTGCCTACTTGTGATCTCTGTCAAATAAATAAATAAAATCTTCAAAAAAAAAAAAAAGATTGTTCACCTGAAACTATTAAAAAAATAAATAAAAATAAAAAAAGAATTACCTACCACAATCAAGTGGGATTTGTTCCTGGGATGCAGGGGTTGTTCAATACTTGCAAATCAATCAACGTGATACACCACATTAATAAAAGAAAGGGTAAGAACCATATAATTCTCTCAATAGATGCAGAAAAAGAATTTGACAAAATACAGAATCCATTCTTGATAAAAAAGAAAAAAAAAACTTCAACAAAATAGGGATAGATGGAACATAACTAAACATCATAAAATCCACATATGAAAGACCCACAGCTAATAGCATCCTCAGTGGGGGAAAACTGAAAGCTTTTCCTCTATGGTCAGAAACAAGACAAGGATATCTGCTCTCACCATTGCCATTTAACATAGTATTGGAAGTGCTAGCCTCAGCAATTAGACAACAAAAAGAAATAAAAATCATCCAAATTGTCAAGGCAGAAGGCAAACTTCCACTATTAGCAGACAACATGATACTCTATGTAGAAAACTTGAAAGACTCCACCAAAAAATTGCTAGAACTGATGCACAATTTCAGCAAAGTTGCAGGATGGAAAATCAATATACTGAAATCTGTTGCATTTCTGTACATCAATAATGAAGAATCAGAAAAAAAAATCAAGGAATGGATCCCATTTACAATTACACCAAAATCTGTCAGTTATCTAGGAATAAATTTAATCAATGAGATAAAAGATCTGTATTCTGCAAATTGTAGAACATTTATGAAAGATATTAAAGATGACACAAAGAAATAGAAAAATGTTCCATGTTCATGGATTGGAAGAATAATTATTATTAAAATTATACTTGTAGATTGCCCAAAACAATCTACACATATAATACAATCTCTATCAAAACACCACCAGTATTTTTCACAGAGCTAAAAGAAAGAATCCTAAAATTTGTATGTAACCAAAGAAGACCCTGAATGGACATGGCAATTTTAAAAAAGAAAAGCAAAGATGAAGGCCTCATGATTCAGGACTTCAAGCTATGTTACAATGCTGTAGTGATCATGACAGGATAGTACTGGCACAAAAACAGACACATAGATCAATGGAACAGAATGGAATACCCAGAAATGACACACAACTATGTGGTCAACTAATTTTTTATAAAAATATATTTTATTTACTTATTTGACAGAGAGAAAGAGAGAGAGAGAGAATGCAAGAGAGGGAGCACAAGCCAGGGGAGAGGGAGAAGGAGAAGCAGGCTTCTTGCTGAGCAAGGAGCCTGATGCAGGGCTTGATCCCAGGACCCTGGGATCATGACCTGAGCCCAAGACAGATGCCTAATGACTGAATCACCCAGGCGCCCCAAGGCCAACTAACTTTTGACAAAGCAGAAAAGAATATCTTATGGAATAAAAAGTGTCTTCAACAAATGTTGGAAAAACTGGACTGCAAAATGTGAAAGAATGAACCTGGACTACTTTCTTACACCTTACACAAAAATAAATTAAAAATGGATAGAAGACCTAAGTGTGAGACAGGAAACCATCAAAATCTTAGAAGAGAACAGAGGCAGCAAATTCTTTGACCTCAGCTGTAGTAACTTCTTACTACATATATCCCCCAAAGCAAGGGAAACAAAAGCAAAAATGAACTATTGGGGCTTTATCAAGATAAAAACTTCTGCATAGTGAAGCAAACCAACCAACCAACCACAACAACAACAACAACAACAAAAACTAAATATGGTAACTTTGTAGTTTCATCAATTCCTGAATCTCCAAAGAGGAAGCACTTTCTAAAGAGTTCTAAAAATCAAATAATGGGTTTCAACTTTCAATAGTCATAAACTTTATAGACTGTGAAAAGCTCTCTGGTCCTTTAAATGCTGAAGCATCTCAGGGCTTAGTGCTGGCCTCCCTTGGCTTCCCTATTCTTTTTCATAGACACATTTCAGACATTTCTGTCTCCAGGCTATGATTGGTGTCCTCCTCTTTCACTCTAGAACAACCTATGTTTGCCTCTATCACTGTATTTAAATTGTAGTAGAGCTTCTGTTTACAAGTATATCACCATCCTATATTAGTTCATAAAAACATTCTATTAATCCTTGTATCCATAAGTTATAGTACAGCTCCTGACAAATTGGAGAGTTCAAATTGTTTTTGGAATAACCAAAAAGGGCCCAAATTGCAATTTCATCTCCTATCATATGTTTATATGGAAATGATACCCCAGCTACTCCACTATTGCTCTTAGAACAAATCTTTTTGGCATACTGTTTTTTCTGTCAAGATACCATTACCCCCTTCTCTATCTGATGCTAATTACATGTTGGTTGATTGCTCAAAAACACTGAATTCATACAAGTGCCACACTCTTCCTTAAGTTTAGCCTCTGAAAAACCTAGTAATGGATATCAAGACTGTAATAGATAATGTTAGGGTCCATGATCAAAGGAACGAGACTGATATAAAGCGAAAATCAAACAAAGCTTTATTTCACATCAAGCATCAAAAATCAAACTGACCGGTCAGGGCTGTCTCTTACGAAAAGACGACGATGATGATTCTGACAAGGTCACTCCCAGAAGGCCGCTCCGGACGAGGCTGCTCCACAGATGAGGCCACTCCCCGGTTGGAGCTGCTCCCAAGAAGAGGCCACTCCCAAGAAGGCCGCCGCTGGTGAGGTGGCTCCCTGGGCAGGGCCGCTCCCAAGAAGAGGCAATGACGACAGCAATGATGACAGGGAGGACAACACTGATGACACAGATTCTGCTTCTCATGACGCCACTCTGACAAGGCTGCTCTGGCGAGGCTGCTCCCCAGACAAGGCTGCTCCGACGAGGCTGCTCTGGAGGAAGCCTCTTCCCTGATGATGCTGCTTCCGCAGGGCCGTTCACCGAGGAAGCCTCTTCCCTAACGAAGCCGCTCCCCGGAATGACACAGCTCCGGTGAGGCAGCGGCTCAGGATTCCCGGGGAGGTTGCTGCCAACTAGGCTGTTCCCCGTGGCGCCACTGCTGAGGGTCGCAGTGTGTGGGCGGGGCCGCTGGCATCGGGGCCACTGGCGTCTCAGTGCCGCAGGCATCTCAGGGCCGCAGGCTTCAGGTCGCTGGTGGCGCGGGACCACTGGCGGCGCAGGACCGCCAGCATTGGGACTGCTGGCGGCTCGGGGCCGCTGGTGGCGGGCGACCACCGGCATCAGGACCGCCGGCATCAGGACCCCTGGCATCTTGACTGCTGGCGGCTTGGGGCTGCAGGCGGCTAGGCTGCTGGCGGCTCCTCTGCTCCCCGTGGCGCCGCTGCCGAAGCTGCGGTGTGGGCGGGGCTGCTGGCGTCTCGGCCGCTGGTGGCTGGGGACCGCTAGCGGCTCCGCTGTTCGCTGCGGCGCTGCTGCCGAAGCCGCGGTGTGGGCGGGACCGCTGGCGTCAGGACCGCTAGCGGCTCCAGGCCGCAGGCGTTGGACCACTGGTGGCTCGGGGCCACCGGCTGCACTTATAGCTCTTACAAGAGCTGTTACAGCTCTTCTTCTTCTCCCGCTGACTCTTCTTCTGCTGCTGCTTCTTCCTTCTTCTTCTTCTGACAGCTCTCCTTCTTCTCCTCTTTGCCAGCCTCGCAGACCAACCTTTATGGGGGTGGTTGAGCCCCGCCCCTACACAGGTAGCCAATTAATCCTAATTCACCCAGTGGATATACCCATGCCACACCGATTGGACATCTTCACCCGGCCTGCCCCGTCCCTACTTCGGGGTCCACAAGCTAGTTCCTCTGGGAGGGGCAGGCCCTTACAATAATTTTCCAGGAAAGAATATTAACAGAGAGAAAGCATAGATAATTCGGATATTAAATTATCATAGAATAAAATGAAGCCCTGATTATCAGAGATTTAAAAAAAAAAAACCTGTTATTGATTGCAGGTAGAATCCACACTGGTTAAAAAATGAATTGGAGGGGCACCTGGGTGGCTCAGTGAGTTAAAGCCTCTGCCTTCACGTCAGGTCATGATCTCAGGGTCCTGGGATCAAGCCCTGCATAGGGCTCTCTGCTCAGTGAGGCGCCTGCTTCCCCTCTTTCTCTGCCTGCCTATCTGCCTACTTGTGATCTCTCTCTCTCTGTCAAATAAATAAATAAAATCTTTTTTTTTTTTTAAAGAATGAATTGGATATTGACAGACAGGATTGCCACATAAGGATTATTGATCCTAATATTCATAAAAATACTAGGAACTATACTGTTTAAAATTCTAAAACCTCTTATTTGTATAATCAAGTCAAGAGAAATAGAAAAAAAACCCCAGCAGGATATAAATCCTTGATATTTGGATCGTTTACTTTGTATCACTTAATGGAGATAATACTTCCAGAAAAAAGCAGGTCATTGCCAGAGGAAACACTGAAAAACCTAAAATTATAGTTGACTACTGATTCACCATATTATGTTTCTCATCAACAGACATAGAATTTATCTTCATCTTTCTGTTCTGGTCTGAAAGACATTCTTTTAAATTTATATTTACCTTCTTATCTCTGATTCTTCTAGTCCTAGATGTACTTAAAATCTTTCCTGTCTCAGTAACTTACCCAAGTGTTTCACTGAAGCAACATTAACCTTTCTTTGTCCATCCAAGTCAGTCTATTCTCAGTACTACCTCAGTTTTCATGGATTATATGCTTAAATAATTTCTGTATGTCCTATGCAGTCTGCACAAACCTCTAATTCTCTAACTCTAAAACTATTACTCCTGTGAACAGTTTTGATATTGTGTGTGTGGATTGTAATTGGAAGGGGTTTAGACATATGGGATACAGGTATTGTGCATTTTGGTTTTCAAACATATTCTCAATAAAATGAGGAATTATAGCCATAAAATAATTACAATTGGAAATTATTGATTATTGTATTTTCCCTAGAGGAGATAAGTGAAAAATTATTTATGAGAGCTAAGAAAAAACAAAAACAAAAACAAAATGAACAAACAAAAAACACTACAGAAATAAAACCTATACTCTGTATTTATTTCTTAGGCTGAAGGTTCAGAGTAGATGAATATGTAATATAGATGTTTTATTCAGCAAAAATAACTGGAAATAAGTTTATATTAAATAGTGTATGAATAATCAGACTCTCTTTAGAAGTCTTCAGTGAACATTATATGCACAGACTTCTCTATAGTGTATAAGTTGATTTTGATGTTATTCATATCTATATTTGCACATCAATAATATCCTAATTCCAAATTTGTGTGATCCATATGCATGCATGGTTACCTTTATGATTTTACAAGTTTATGCACAAGCATAAATATACATATTCCATTAATTCAAGGGAAAAAAATCTAACCAAATCTTCTTCACACCAAATGACTATTTTAAAAAAAGAGTTGTCAGGTACAGTTTTTTTCCCTATGCCAAAAGAATTAGTCACAAAAAAAAGTAAAAATTAAATGATGCAGAGGTACCTGGGTGGCTCAGTTTGTTAAGTATCTGACTTCAGCTCAGGTCATGATCCTAGGGTCCTGGGATCAAGCGCTGCATCTGGCCCCCTGCTGAGCTGGGAGCCTTCTCCTCCCTCTGCCCCTCCCCATGCTCATTCTGTCTCTCTCTCTCCTTTCTATCAAAGAAATAAAATCTTAAAAAATTAAATAATGCAAAACGTCAAAATAGGCTGCAATCTTTTGAATTTTAATTCAACTCAACAGGCATAGGAACTCCAATCTGCATGCAATAAATAAATAAATAAATAAATAAATAAATAAATAGCAATTTGGGAATTTATATTTTCACCCATTCATTCATGGGACCCCCCCCCATTCTTTGACATGACACTGACTAAGTAGGTACAGAGGAAAAAAGGGAAATACAAGTATACATTGTTCCAATACTCTCCAGGTTATGCACAAGTGCTTGGAGAATGGATTCTCATTCTTTCTGTGGTAAATCCTACACAAACTAGCAACCAGGTAGCCTTTGAAGTACACGATGGCAATTATCCTGAAGACTGGTAGACAGAGAGGATATCACAATAGACTTCTCTTTTCCATGCACTGTATATTATTCAGTGCATGGTGAAAAAGAATGAGTGTATCAAATGCTCCTCAAAACAAAATAAAAAACAAACAAATTTTAAATAGGATGTTTTTGAAATTGAATTGCCTATTTTAAGTGGTATTCTGAAGATAAATGCACGTTTTAATATTTTTTAATATTGCATGTGTCTTGTCAAGCAGTACTTGAAACTGCCAAGTTTATGTAGTCTTCCTACAACCAGGCACATTTGCCTTCTTTGCAGATGGCGAAATGGGTTAAATGACTCTCACCTAGGCAGAAATCCATCAGCTGGATTCAGCTCAAAACTTTTGATGTTAAATTAATTTTTTATTCTATGTCCAAAGTTCTACATTGAGCTGGATCACTATTTGGATACCCTCAGAGTTAGTAGAGAACAGTATTTCCTAAACGATCATTTTCCAAGCTATCTGCTAGCACTCTCAACCTAATTTAAGTAATGGGTTCTGGCAATTTTGTGTAAAATGAAGAGGAAAGAAGAGTAAGGGATATTTCATTTTATGAAACAATCAACTAGACCAAGTATGTCAAACACATGCATTTTCATTTAACTAAAGAGAACAGGCTCAACAGAGCATTAAAGAACATATTACCAGGGAGACATATCCATGCCAGCATATCAAATCAGGGTACATCCAGGTTACCTTTCTGATTTATGGATCCCATAGCATCCTTCTACCAAGGTTGAATCCCAGGATAAGAGAGGGAAATTAATTCTGGAAGCATATGTCATCATTCATCTTATCCCCAACAATTCTCCAACAATTATAAATGAGATATCAATGTCTAAGGGATAATCCAATCAAGAGCTACAAAACCTGCAGGCATGGTGTAGATCACAGTAAAATGAACCAAATTAGGCAGCCATGTTTACTAAGATACAAAAATTATGATAACCTACATGTATTACAGCACTTGGACCCACTACCCCCAGGAGCACAAAAATTCTTCAAATTTTGATGATATATGATGAATTTAAATGAATTTAATGAATGTAAATGAATTTAAATTCATTAAGTAAGAATGTTTCTACATCATTTGTTTTTATTTAGAGTGTTTGTTGTTATATATAGTCCATATCTATAAAATATCTTTGGGAATTGTCTGGTTACCTAACAGTAATGCATTCACTTATTCATTTCTCAACAAAGGAATCTCTTGTTGCCTCATTTTTATAAATATGTATTTTGACTTAATGTGTGATAAGAATAAATTACTGGGTAGAATTATTATTATTGTACTATTCCATAAGGAAAGTTAACATTAGGAATCTGATGACAGTATTTCAATAACTAAAATATATTAATTTGTGTGACACCATTGCCATGGAAAACTAAAGCTAAAAGCAGACATTTTAATTTCTTCAGATATTAAAGTAGGAAATAATGACTTAGGAATATTGTAGACAGCTAAAGATCATGGAGCATGTATATGGGAAGAGTGTACCTCAGTGATCACAATTATTTTCATTGGGTGACCAGCAGTAGACACAATCTTCTTAAAAATGTCCCCCCTTTCTTTTTCTGCCTCAAAAGTAATTTCAGTAATAATGCGCTGTCTTTCATAAACCTAGATAACACTATTGACCTAACATCAGTAGGTTAAATACTTTGAATTGTGCATCTAGAAGTGAGGATAGACTTTTCACTGATTCATTGATGAGCTCAGACCTAGTAGCCCCTAGTGAACAGGAGCATGCATTTGTGAGGTTGAGTACTGGGGTAATGCATGCTGCTTGTAGCCATGTAATTGAATAAAGCTAACCAGCTTATAAAAAGGTCAAAATCATGATGTCAGCCATGGCCTAATTAAAAAACAAATAGCCACAGATAAATAATTAGCCATCAAGGTGCCTCATTAGTTTAGAAACACCCAGAAAATATGATTTCTGTAAGATTTTGATTCTAGTGAAATGAGTAGCAGAAGAGAGCTCTGGCTATTCTGTAGTTATTTCAGTTGTTTTGCAAATCACCCAGAAATAAGAAAATTTGAATCTTGTAGCCCTTTCATAAGAAAGATATGTGATATTTCCAAAACTGTGACAGATTAGCATTCAGGAAGTAATTTGCAAGTGGCTTATCCTCCTCCCAGAGGCCAGTTAGACCAAGGATTTTTGAAAATGTGGCCCTTAGAACTCCACTGCTTAGTTTATTTCAACAAGCATTTAATTAGTCCCTCCACCCCTTTTTTGATGTGCCAGATATTCTATGAATTGTGCTATGTGTTAAGGTCTTTAAATATGGTACCATGTCTGTCCATGGCAAGCTCACTGATAGACACACAAAGAAGCACTTTGATAAATTGTATAACAAGGGTATAATAGGTTTATAGAAGGAAAGCTCTTAGAGGAGGCTATAAGGACTAGGCAGATAGAATAAGAACAGGGTGGTTTGTTGAGGAAAAAACAAAGGCATTTGGGGAAGAAGGCTCAGAATAAACAAAGACACAAGGACGTGGAATAGCATCTAAAATGTGGGAGTAGATGAGGCTTCAAATCATTTATAATTAAAGTGTGAGCTAGGGATATTTTCCCAAAGATTTTAGTCTTACATTTGTTGTGAAATAATTCATTTTCCCTGTGGTTTAATTTCATTGACAATGTTTTTAAAATAGAGTCCATTTTTCCTTATCTCCAAATCTTTGAGTACACATACTTGCAGAAAGAACTAAGCGGGCATTGCTATTAACAGTAAGATTTTATACACACACACACACACACACACACACACACACACACATATATATATATATGGTTCATTGCAGAAATTCATTGAGTGCAAATACATACAGAGCCTGTTGAGGGGCGGTGCTGTGGAGGAATTTACAGATCTTTTCTTTAGTAAAACTAATATATAAAAGAGGGAGACAAACACAGATTACTTGGTTATATTGGATAGATAATGACCAAAAATGGAAGTAGCCAAACTAAGCATTCAAAATTTGACCTTTGGTCTTCGGATGCAAGGAGAGATTAAGTTAATATTAAATATTATTTAGGTAAAATTATAGGCTACTATTATCTCAATAGTCTGTACAGTTGTGATGATTATTATCTATACTAACTGACTGCCAGAAATCATAAATGCAAATGACTGCTGGAAAAATCCTTTATACTTATTTTAATTGTGACACAGATATGAAATAATATAATATTAATGCTTTCAAATGTTATTATAGAGAAATGTATAAACAAATTGTGTTGGTTCCATACAATGTAGCATTATTCAGACATTAAAAAAGGGTGAGGGGTACCTGGGTGTCTCAGTCAGTTAAACATTTACTCTTGATTTTGGCTCAGGTCATAATCTCAAGGTTGTGAGATCGAGCCCCACATTGAGCTCTGTGCTTGGTATGGAGACTCCTTAATATTGTCTCTCTCCCTATACCTCTGCCCCTCCCCTCTTTGCTCTCTCTCTCTCTCTTTCAAAGAAAAAAAAAGATGAAATACTGAAATGTGCCACAACATGTGTGACACTTAAAAACATGAAGCAAAGTAAAAAAAGCCAGACATGAGAGGCCACAGATTGTATGGTTTGGGAGGGTGGAGGGGAAAAAGAGGAAGGACTGCTTAATGAAGTCATGATCTCAGAGTCATGAGGTGGAGCCCCATGTTGGGCTTAGCACTCAGCAGGGAGTCTGCTTAAAAATCTCCTCTCCCTCTCTGCCCCTCCTCCCTGCTCACATGTTTATGCACTCTCTTTCAAAATAAAATAAATAAATCTTTAAAAAAATAAAACTAGGTTGTGGCAATAATTGAGCAAATCTGCATATATACTAAAAATGTAAGAAAGGTGAATATTTTGATATGTAAATTATGCCTTCACAAAGCTGTCATTTTCTTTTAAAAAAATGTTATTTTAGACCTTATCAACAAAATCTACAAACCCAGAGGCATGCACTTTCCCTGTAGCCTATTTTCTAGTCTATCTTGTTTATCTCCTTTCCCATCTGTGCCCCTCAAATATGTCAACAGAATAACAAAATTATCTAAAGGATGAAATAAACAAGTGGACATTTAGGCATATAAGCTCCATCTTAAAAGAACAAATGGGTTTAACAAAACTTGAAAGAGATACAATCTGAAGAGAACAAGACTAGGACTTGTTGTTGCTCATGGCAAACTATTGCTTTAAGGTGGGAAAAATGGGCTTGGAGCCAAGTCAACTTCAGTGGGACACATACAGTTATTTTAAAATCAGGAACTCTTCTAACTACCCATTTCAAATTTAAACCACTCATTCCCATGGCCCACAACACTACCTCCCTGTTTTATCACCTTGACCACAATTTCCATATTCAATCTCTCTGCCAGTTGACCCTCAGCCACAGTTCTCAATGTCCTGCACAACCACCAGCCTTAATTTCAAAAATTCCATCACCTTTGTTATGAGCAAATTGAAGGAAATAAAATAATTCCTTGAGAGGTTTGGAATTGAGGCTGGCTAGACTCAGCAGAATGCCAGTAAAATGTTCATCAGGAGAATATCCTATATCAGTAAGCAAGCTCTTTTTGAATACTTAATCCAATTTGGTAATATTGTATATTTTATTATTGAAACCTACGCAGACAGTGAAATATCCAGGGGATTTGGATTTGCGCTTTTTAAAGATATTTTTAAAGATAAAGGAGGAGGTGTAAAGATGGTGGAGTAGTAGAACCTTATGCTTGTCTCCTCTCTCTTTTTTATTTTTATTTCTTTTCAGCATAACAGAAATCATTGTTTATGCACCACAACCAGTGCTCCATACAATATGTGCCCTCCATAATACCCACAACCTGGCTCCCCCAACCTCCCACCTCCCACCCCCCACCCCTGCAAAACGCTCAGATTGTTTTTCAGAGTCCATAGTCTCTCATGGTTCATCTCCTCCTCCAATTTCCTTCAACTCCCTTCTCCTCTCCATCTCCCTATGTCCTCCATGTTATTTGTTATGCTCCACAAATAAGTGAAACCATACAATAATTGAACCTCTCAGCTTGAATTATTTCATTCAGCATAATCTCTTCCAGTCCCGTCCATGTTGATACAAAAGTTGTATTCATCCTTTCTGATGGAGGCATAATACTCCATAGTGCATATGAACCACATCTTCCTTATCCATTCGTCTGTTGAAGGGCATCTTGGTTCTTTCCACAGTTTGGCGACCGTGGCCATTGCTGCTAAAAACATTAGGGTACAGATGGCCCTTCTTTTCACTACATCTGTATCTTTGGGGTAAATATGCAGTAGTACAGTTGCAAGGTCATAGGGAAGCTCTATGTTTAATTTCTTGAAGAATCTCCACACTGTTCCCCAAAGTGGCTGCACCAACTTGCATCCCCACCAACAGTGTAAGAGGTTTCCCCTTTCCCCACATCCTCTGAACACATGTTGTTTCCTATCTTGCTAATTTTGGCCATTCTAACTGGTGTAAGGTGGTATCTCAATGAGGTTTTAATTTGAATCTCCCTGAAGGCTAGTGATGATGAACAATTTTTCATGTGTGTGATAGCCATTTGTAAGTCTTCATTGAAGAAGTGTCTGTTCATGTCTTCTGCCCCTTTTTTGACATGATTATCTGTTTTGTGTGTGTTGAGTTTGAGAAGTTCTTTATAGATCCTGAATATCAGCCTTTTGTCTGTACTGTCATTTGCAAATATCTTCTCCCATTCCGTGGGTTGCCTCTTTGTTTTGGTGACCATTTCCTCTGCTGCGCAGAAGCTTTTGATCTTGCTGAAGTCCCAAAAGTTCATCTTCACTTTTGTTTCCTTTGCCTTTGGAGACATATCTTGAAAGAAGTTGCTGTGGCTGATATTGAAGAGGTTACTGCCGGTGTTCTCCTCTAGGATTCTGATGGATTCCTGTCTCACGTTGAGGTCTTTTATCCATTTTGAGTTTATCTTTGTGTATGGTGTAAGAGAATGGTTGAGTTTCATTCTTCTACATATAGCTGTCCAATTTTACCAGCACCTTTTATTGAAAAGACTGTCTTTTTTTCCACTGTATATTTTTTCCTGCTTTGTTGAAGATTATTTGACCATAGAGTTGAGGGTCCATATCTGGGCTCTCTACTCTGTTCCACTGGTCTATGTGTCTGTTTTTATGCCAGTACCATGCTGTCTTGGTGATCACAGCTTTGTAGTAAAGCTTGAAATCAGGTAACATGATGCCCCCATTTTTTTTTCCCAACATTTCCTTAGCAATTCAGGGTCTCTTCTGATTCCATACAAATATTAGGATTATTTGCTACAGCTCTTTGAAAAATACCAGTGGAATTTTGATCATAATGGCATTAAAAGTATAGATTGCTCTAGGCAGTATAGACATTTTAACTATGTTTATTCTTCCAATCCAAGAGCATGGAATGGTCTTCCATCTTTTTGTGTCTTCTTTGATTTCTTTCATGAGTGTTCTGTAGTTTCTCGAGTACAGATCATTTACCTCTTTGGTTAGGTTTATTCCCAGGTATCTTATGGTTTTTGGTGCTATAGTAAATGGAATCGATTCTCTAATTTCCCTTTCTGTATTTTCATTGTTAGTGTATAAGAAAGCCACTGATTTCTGTATATTGACTTGTATCCTGACACGTTGATAAATTGCTGTATGAGTTCTAGTAGTTTGGGGGTGGAGTCTTTTGGGTTTTCCATATAAAGAATCATCTCATCTGCGAAGAGAGAGAGTTTGACTTCTTCATTGCCAATTTGGATACCTTTTATTTCTCTTTGTTGTCTGATTGCTGTTGCTAGGACTTCTGATACTATGCTGAACAAGAGTGGTGAGAGTGGGCATCCTTGTCATGTTCCTGATCTCAACAGGAAGGCTGTGAGCTTTTTCCTATTGAGGATGATATTTGCTGTGGGTCTTTCATAGACATATTTTATGAAGTTCAGGAATGCTCGCTCTATCCCTATACTTTGAAGCATTTTAATCAGAAATGGATGCTGGATTTTGTCAACTGCTATTTCTGCATCAATTGAGAGGACCATGTGGTTCTTCTCTCTTCTCTTATTGATTTGTTCTATCACATTGATTGATTTGTGAATGTTGAACCATCCTTGTAACCCGGTGATGAATCCCACCTGGTCATGGTGGATAATCTTTTTAATGTGCTGTTGGATCCTGTTTCCTAGTATCTTATTGAGAATGTTAGCATCCATATTCATCAGGGATATTGGTCTGAAATTCTCCTTTTTGGTAGGGTCTTTGCCTAGTTTGGGGATCAGGATAATGCTGGCTTCATGGAAAGAGTCTGGAAGTCTTCCTTCTGCTTCAATTTTTTGAAACAGCTTCAGGAGAATAGGTGTTTTTTCTTTGAAAGTTTGGTAGAATTCCCTAGGGAATCCATCAGGTCCTGGGCTCTTGTTTTTTTTGGAGGTTTTTGATCACTGCTTCAATCTTGTTACTAGGTATCGGTCTATTCAGGTTGTCAATTTCTTCCTGTTTCAATTTGGGGAGTTTATCGTTTTCCAGGAATGCATCCATTTCATCTAGGTTGCTTAACTTATTGGCATATAACTGTTGATAATAACTTCTGATGATTGTTTCTATTTCCTTGGTATTAGTTGTGATCTTTCCCTTTTCACTCATAATTTTATTAAAATGAGCTTTTTCTCTTTTCTTTTGGATTAGTGTAGCCAATGGTTTATCGATCTTATTGATACTTTCAAAAAACCAGCTTCTAGTTTCATTGATACGGTCTACTGTATCTCTAGTTTCTATCTCATTGATCTCTGCTCTAATCTTGATTATTTCCCTTCTTGTGTGTGGAGTTGGCTTAATTTGTTGTTGATTCTCCTGTTCTTTAAGGTGTAGAGACAGCTGGTGCATTCTGGATTTTTCAATTTTTTGAGGGAGGCTTGGATGGCTATGTATTTCCCTCTTAGGACTGCCTTTGCTGTATCCCATAGGTTTTGGACCAATGGGTCTTTATTCTCATTGGTTTCCATGAATTAAGTTTTTCTTTGATCTCCTGGTTGATCCAAACATTCTTAAGCAGGATGGCCTTTAGCTTCCAAGTGTTTGAATTCCTTCCAAACTTTTTCTTGTGGTTGAGTTCCAGTTTCAAAGCATTGTGGTCTGAGAATATGCAGGGAATACCCCAAATCTTTTGGTATAGGTTGAGCCTTGATTTGTGACCCAGTATGTGGTCTATTCTGGAGAAGGTTCCATGTGCACTTGAGAAGAATGAGTATTCTGTTGTTTTAGGGTGGAATGTTCTGTATATATCAATGAGGTCCACCTGGTCCAATGTGTCATTCAAAGCTCTTGTTTTTTTATTGATTTTCTGCTTAAATGATCCACCTATTACTGAGAGTGGTGTGCTAAGATCCCCTAAAAATTAAAGTATTCATATCAATATAATTCTTTATTTTGATTAACAGTTGGCTTATATAGTTGGTTGCTCCCATCTTGAGGGGATAAATAATTACAATTGTTAGATCTTCTTGGTGGAAAGACCCTTTAAGAATGATGCAGTGTCCTTCTGTAACTCTGACTACAATCTTTAGCTTAAAATCTACTTTATCTGATATGAGAATCACTACCCCAGCTTTTATATTGAGGCCCGTTGTCATGAAAGTTGGTTCTCCCTTCACTTTCAGTCTGGATGTATCTTTAGGTACCAAATGTGTCTCTTATAGACAGCATATGGATGGGTCCTGTCATTTTATCCAGTCTGCAACCCTATGCCTTTTTATGTGAGCATTTAGGCTCTTCATATTTAGAGTGATTATTAGAAGATAACGTTTTTACTGACATCATGTTGCCTGAAAAGTCCTTGTTTCTATAGATTGTCCCTGTAAATTTCCGTTCTATGTCACTCTTGGGTTCTTTCTTCTTTTATCGAAACCCCCTTAATATTTCTTGTAGTGCCACTTGGTGGTCACATTATCTTTTAGACCTTTCCAGTCTTGGAAGCTCTTTATCTCTCTATCCATTCTGAATATCAGCCTTGCTGGATAAAGTAGTCTTGGCTTCTTGTTTTTCTAATTTAATGCCTTGAAAATGTCTTTCCAGCTGTTTTTGTATTGCCATGTTTGTGTGGACAGGTCTGACGTTATTGTGGTGGTCTTTCCTCTGTAAGTAAGGAATACCTTCCCCCTAGCTTCTCGTGAGACCTCCTGTCTGAAAGTATGATTCATGAATCTCACAATTAAGTATCTAGAGTTCTTTCTAGACTCATTGATCTTGGGGGTGTCCTTTGTGCCTATAGGACATGAACACTTGTTCCATTCCCAGATTGGGGAAATTTTCATCAAGAATTCATTCAACAATATTTTCTAGTCTTCTTTCTTTCTCCACCCCCTCAGGGACCCCAGTAATCCTGACATTGCAACATTTCATGATGTCATTTATTTCCCTAATTCTGTTTTCATGGCTTCTAAGCTGTTTGTTCCAGGACTCTGAATGATCCTTCTCTTCTATCAGTTTGTCTTCTAGATCACTAATTCTATCTTCTGCTTCAGTTACCCTAGCTCTTAGAGTATTTAGATTTGATTGGATCTCACTGATAGCATGTTTAACTTCTGCCAGATCGGCTCTCACTTCCACCCTTAGAGATTCTATGTTGTCACTTATGTTTTTCTCCAACCTAGACATTGCCTGGATAATTGTTACCCTGTATTCCCTTTCAACATATTGTTTATGTCCATATCCAATGGTTCTGTGGCAGAGGGAACAGTCTCTGAATTTTTCCTCTGTTATATTATCCTCCTTCTAGTCATTTTGGTGAGAGTTGGTTGAGGGAATATATAGCGGAATATATCAACGATGAAAAAACATCCAGTGGGAAAAAGGCTCTTCAGTAAATGGTGCTGGGAATATTGGTCAGCTATATATGGAAGACTGAAACTAAACCATTATCTTACAGCATACACAAAGTTAAATTTGAAATGGATAAAAGACCTCAATATAAGGCAGGAATCTATCAAAATTCTAAAGGAGAAAATAGGCCATAAGCACTTTGGCATCAGCCACAGCAACTTTTTTCAAGACATGTCTCCAAAGCCAAAGGAAACAAAAGTGAAAATGAAATTTTTGGGACTTCATCAATATAGAAAGCTTCTACATAGCAAAGGAAGCAGTCAACAAAACAAAGAGGCACCCCACAGAATGGAAGAAGATATTTGCAAATGACACAACAGAAAAGGGCTGATATCCAAGGTCTATTACAAACTCCTCAAACTCAACACCCACAAAACAGATAATCGCATAAAAAATGGGCAGAAAACATGAACAGACGATTCTCTAAAGAAGACATACAAATGGCTAGAAGACACATGAAAAAATAGTCATTGTCGACAGGGGAGGAGTCAAGATGGCGGAGAAGTAGCAGGCTGAGACTACTTCAGGTAGCAGGAGATCAGCTAGATAGCTTATCTAAAGATTGCAAACACCTACAAATCCAACGGGAGATTAAAGAGAAGAAGAACAG
>NW_019154151.1:2070521-2138083 GCF_002288905.1 Enhydra lutris kenyoni
TTAGTTGACCATAGAGTTGAGGGTCTATTTCTGGGCTCTCTATTCTGTTCCATTGATCTATGTGTCTGTTTTTGTGCCAGTACCATGCTGTGTTGGTGATGACAGCTTTGTAATAGAGCTTGAAGTCCGGAATTGTGATGCCACCAACTTTGGCTTTCTTTTTCAATATTGCTTTGGCTATTCGAGGTCTTTTCTGGTTATATATAAATTTTAGGGTTATTTGTTCCATTTCTTTGAAAAAATTGATGGTATTTTGATAGGAATTGCATTAAATGTGTAGATTGCTTTAGGTAGCATAGATATTTTCACAATATTTATTCTTCTAATCCAGGAGCATGGAACATTTTTCCATTTCTTTGTGTCTTCCTCAATTTCTTTCATGAGGACTTTATAGTTTTCAGGGTATAGATTCTTAGCCTCTTTGGTTAGGTTTATTCCTAGGTATCTTATAGTTTTGGGTGCAATTGCAAATGGGATTGACTCCTTAATTTCTCTTTCTTCTGTCTTGTTGTTGGTGTAGAGAAATGCAACTGATTTCTGGGCATTGATTTTATATCCTGACATTTTACTGAATTCCTGTACAAGTTCTAGCAATTTTGGAGTAGAATCTTTTGGGTTCTCCCAAGAAAGTCACATTTTGATTGGAGCACTAGGTGTGGTCCATAAACAATGAATCTTGGAGCACTGAAGAAATAAAATTAAATTTTAAAAATAAATATATGAAGAAAATTCCAGATTGAAAGTAATCATCCATTAAATTAATGGTCATCAAAAGAAAGATTTATTTCAGAAATAAAAACTAGATTTTAAGGCAAAGACTGTAACAGAAGGTGAAAGAAGGCACTATATAATGATAAAACAGTCTATCCAACAAGAAAATCTAACACTTGTAAATAGTTATGCTACCAAATTTCCATCACTCAAATATATAACTGGATTATAACAAAAATAAAGAAACTCATTGATAACAAAACGTTAATAGTAGGGGATTTTAATACCACTTTTAGAAATGGACAGATCAGATAAACAGAAAATCAACAAGGAAACAATGGCTTTGAGTGACATGCTGGACTGGATGGACTTTACAGATACATTCAGAACATTTATCCTAAAACAGCAGAATAAACATTATTTTTGAGTGCACATGGAACATTCTCCAAAATAGATCACATACTGGGTCACAAATCAGCCCTCAACAAATCCAAAAAGACTGAGATCATACCATGCATATTTTTAGATGACAACCTTATGAAAGTTGAAGTCAACCATTTATAAAAAATTGGAAAGACGATAAATACATCAATATTAAAGAACATCTTACTAAAGAATAAATGGGTTAACCAGGAAATTAAGGTAGAAATAAAAAAAAATACATGCAATCAAATAAAAACGAAAACACGATAGTCTGGAATCTTTGTGATACAGCAAAGGTAGTCCTAAGAGGGAAGGATATAACAATAGAAGCTTCCCTTAGAAAGCAAAACACTCTCAAACACAGAACGTAACCTGATAACTAAAGGACCTGAAAAAGGAATAGCAAATAAAGCCTTAAACTGACAGAAGAAGGTGAATCATAAAGATCAGAGTAGAACTTAAAATGATACAGGAACAAAAAACAAACAGTAAAACAGATCAATGAAACTAAGAGCTGGTTCTACTTCTGTATCTTTCATGTGCCCCTTCCATCACTACTTTTGTATCCTTTAACAGCAAATCTCATTTTAGAATAGTTACATTTCAAGTGCTCAATTCATGAGGCAGTGGCCATTATACACAGCAGTACAGACCTAAACCACAAATTGCTTAGATTACATGCTGAGTGGTTGTATTCTGTCCTTAAGGCAATAAGGAGAAATTAAAAGATTTAAAACTGGGGTGACAAGAAACAGCAAACATTTAAGATATGCCCAATACTGAGCTCTATGCAAAGATTTGAAAATCAGTGAGACTCAATCTCTGCCTTAGGTAATTAACTGCAATAAGAAAAGACAGACGTGAAACCAAGATTTTAGTGGGACTAAATTTAAAATGTGAGGAAGGAGGGGCACCTCGGTGGCTCAGTTGATTAAGTGTCTGCCTTAGGCTCAGGTCATGATCCCAGGGTCCTGGGATGGAGTCCCACATTAAGCTTCCTGCTCAGTGGGATTCTGCTTCTTCCTCTACCCTTCCCCCCTGCCCCCTGCCCCGGCTTGTGATCTCTCACTCTCTATCTCAAATAAATAAATAAAATCTTAAAAAAAAAAGTAAAATGTTAGGAGGATGTCAATTTTACTTAGAAATGTATGTATTTAATATGTATTTACTTCTTTATTAGAATGAAAATATCTTCAGGCCAAACAATGTTTCACTTTTTTTTTTTAAATTCTCTTTAGCAGGTAGCAAAGTCTCCTGCACATTGTAGAGACTTAAAAACAAATATTAAATGATGACACAGGAACAAATCTCATAAATATATATGTGATTATGACAGGAATAAATCTCATAAATATATATGTGATTATGAGGAGAGAATGGAAGACAAAGAAAGAACACCAAATATTTTGTTTTCATTTTTTTAGGATATGCTTGTTATTTCAATATCTGAGTAAGTTGTATTGCTTTGATGGTGAGGAATTTTGAATATATAATAAGTATATATACCTTGTTCAAAATATGGAAATCAAATGGAATACTAGACATGAAACTACTTTGAAAAGTTAAAATGACTAACACACACACACACACACACACACACACACACACACACAGAATAGGGTTGTAATGGGGCATTTGAGGCTAATTGCCCTTTGGTTTTAAAGTATATATTTTTCTATGTCTGTGTGTGTGGGTGCCTAGGTTTGTTTGCTTGTTTATGCTCAGTTAGCCAACATAAGTTTTTTTTTTTTAAAGATTTTATTTATTTATTTGACAGAGATCACAATTAGGCATAGAGGCAGACGGGGGGGGACAAGCTCCCTGCTGAGCAGAGAGCCCGATGCAGGACTTGATCCCAGGACCTTGGGATCATGACCTGAGCCGAAGGCAGAGGCTTTGACCCACTAAGCCACCCAGGCGCCCCTAGCCAACATAAGTTTAAAGTATATTATATTGAACCTCGGTTTGAAAATATTAGGGCATCAACTGAATTAATTTAAATATTGTTCCACATGATGATATTTTCTTATTAGAAACTCTACAAAACAGGTATGCTGTGTTGCCACAGAGTAAAAGAGTATCCCCAGGTAAACCTAACAACAATGAAGAATTCATAAAACTAAATGGTATAATGCACTAGTCAATGCAATTGAAATTATGAGTATTTCTGTCTTTATGTGTTCAAGTTGAAGAACAAGTATACAGATTCATTCAAAAGAAAGAATTTAGGATTTACCAGAATTTAATTTACCAGAGTTAATGAGATGAAGCCAGGTGATTTTTGATTAAGAGTTTCTGTTCTTGTTCTCCCTGAGAATTATCTGGTCTATGGGGCCAAACACAATACAGAGATATCCACACTTGGATGTTTAGACTAAGTAATTAAACTAAATAAAATTTCAGCCAATTTAGAATGAATGTAGCAGATTTTTTGATATTTCAGTTTTGCTCTGTATAGGTATTTCAGAAACTATAGATGTTACATAGATTTATTTTTTCTAGTTCCTGCTGGTTCATTTCACCATTTAGGTTAAAAAAAATGAGTAGAAAAGAAAAAATGGTTCAGATTTCAGCATATTAGGTAATTTCAAAAAAAATAGCTTAAATATATTTTTCTTTGTGTGTAGAGCTCATTAGTTCAAGATTTTTTTTTATCTTATTTTTAGTGTTAATAGTTAGGTATACAATATTGTTAGTTATGTGAAATCAAATACTTATGATTATAATAGTGCAATTAACCCTCAGAGAGCTAGGCATGTGTTTATATATATGAATATGTTTAGATGTTATCTTTAAAATAATGGCAAAGTCTGAGTTCAAAAAAGTTCATTACTAGGGGTATCTGGCTCTCTCAATCAGTAGAACATGTGACTCCTGATCACAGGGTTGTGAATTCAAGCCCCATGTTGGCTGTATAGATTACTTAAAAAAAATTTTTTTATTATTGTGCTTATAAATGATAATTGCTGGGTTATATTTTCCTAACGTCTGGATTGACTATAGAAATGCTTATGTAGTAATAATCATATGACTTAATGACTGACCAAAATTGAAACAGCCCAGTTTAATTTCCTGATATTAGAAATGGATAGTCTAGTCAAGTAGTTATTAGTCAACTTTATATTTCTAAGAGTTTGTATGCTATTAGAATCCACATCTCCATATTTGGAGAAACTAGATTCCTGAGAAGAGCAAAATCCATCAAATAGTTAAAAAATAAGACCTATAAGAAAAAAAAAATTAAGGGGGATGGGTTATTGGAAATAAAAAGTACCTGAAACAAAATTAAATAAAACCCTCTAACATTTTGGATAGCTGACTAAAAAGAGAGAGAGAGAGAGAGAGAGTGAGCAAAGCTGGATAACAGTTTTTAAGGAGAGTCAAACTGGAGGTTATAATTTTATTTTCAGTAAAAAGACACTTAAAATGACCTCTTGACAATGTAATTAATTCCAAATATACATTATCTATGGACTTGGTGGAATCTCCATTTATGAATATGCTTAGAAACAAAATACCACATTTGATTGAGTTTGGTCAAATTTCATGGTTCTCAAGCCTGACTTTTCATAAGAATCCCTTATGAGGTACTAGAAAAAACTGCTCTCTGCTACTCCTGGAAAATTTGATTCAGTAGGTCTGGTTTGTAGTCTGTGGAAATTCACAATGCCTGGCTAGCTAAGATAGGACAAACATAATCCTCCTTGGGAGAGGTTAGTTGAAAAGCAAAAGAGTGATCAGAAAACTGGGCCTCCTTTGGGTTTCCAGATCCTATTTGTGGCTCAATGCTATCTCCCAGAGGACAGTTGCCTAAATTAGCATAAATCCTTAATAGTCACCTACTCTTTGACTGTAAGCCAGGACAATAGAGAGTTCTAATCATACAATGCCCATAAATGTCACTGCCCTTGCTATTGAAACTTTGCATTCCTTTCTAATCTTGATATTTTGATAACATGCATAATAAAAATGGAGGTAGAGTTTGGTTCAGGGCCTTTTGCCACTAGAACATCTGGTTCCCAGGCCCTCTTCTTTCTCCTATTTAGGTGTCTGGAGTAATCTTTTCATTTGCCATCTCAGGGTTTGCTGAACAAACCTGACAATCTATTTTGTAAAACTCCTGAGTTGGATTCTAATGATGAGCCAGATGAGAACCATGGAGTATCTAGATGGAAGTCTAACATTGAGGTGCCAGTAGATTTGGTGTCAGCACCAGTTTTCTGCTTCATAGATGGCTCTTTTAGCTCTCTTCACATGGCAGAAGGAGGAAGGAAGCTCTCTGGTCTTTTTTATAGTGGTCTAATCCCACTCCTGAGGGTTTTGCCCTAGTGACCTAATCACCTCCCAAAAGGCCCTGCCTTCAAATTCCATCACATTAGGGATTAAGTTTCAACAAGTGAATTGGGGTGAGGGAGCACATTTAGTATATGACAGGAACACTTTAACTCTCAGATTCTTAATTCCTTCATAAAAGTTCTATGAAAATTTCATTCAGCTGTTGCGTTTTATGATTATTTTTAAAGGGTTAATATACACATATGAACCAGTCAGTTTTTGCCTCATATATATATATATCCCAAAGATCCTCAACTGTATAAGATAACATTGGTTAAAAGTTCTTACAGTAGTCCTTGAAGCATATTTGTATTAAATAGAAGTTATGTGAAAGAAGATTAAACATCTCTTTTCAAAGAAAGCAGAGGAGACCAGCAGGATTCCTGATAGTGAATACACTGATACAGTAGTATTGTAAGGCATGCAATAGTTTTTTTTTAAAGATAAACTTCAAGATGGAATTTAATTTAGAAAATACTGAAACTCATAATTTATGGAATAAATTACATTTTCTATAGACTGTCTCCTTTCTTTTGCTTCCTCCAATCCATTAGATTTCTCATTTGCTGATTCCACAATCCATAGTCTTACAAATACATGGTAAATTTTCCCAATTTTCTGCTGTGAAACTAGCCTGGAAGTGCAGTAATTTATGTTAATGATTGGTAGAATCCTTTTTAGTGAATCATAACTTTCAAATATTCCTTTTATATATTCCTTTATATTACATATATTTATTCCTTTATATATTCCAAATAATCCTTTTAGAGTCAAGAGTCCAGGTACAAGTTGTGAATAAATTTTTGCCATCTCTAGAAATAGATTCTGACCAAAAGCCCAAGATCATACTATGGAAGAAAGCTTTGATGTGATGATACTTGAGATAAATTGAGCTGGTTGCCTGAATTGATAAAAAAATCCTTTAATATCCATTTATTCAGTATAATATATTGTATGATCATTTACATTGAAAGATGATAACTGATAGATGTCACTTAATTCCTCTCCATTTACACTTTTCTATAATCTACAACATTCATTCTCACATACAGAAATGTGTAAAAGGGGAACTTCCACAAATAATAGTTCTCAATTTTGCTAACTATAGTCATTGCTATAAAACTATGTAAAATTCATTGACCTGTAAAAGGACTATGATATAAAATATATTAAAGAATCGATATATATGCAAATGCAACAAAATGCAATTGATTTTTTATTAATTTTAAGTTTTAAATATAAGTAAAAATTCTGTATACTACTGAATGCAATCTGATAAAATGTCAAAATGGTTCCCTAATGAAAATTAGAATGGTGCTCCAGAATACCATTTTTAACAGCCCCCACTGTTCTTTGATATACCCTGATTTGCTTAGAGGAAGGAATGTCACAGAAGTGGTAAAATGCTCCTAAAACATGAAGACATAAAAAGATAAAGGGAAACAACAACAACAGCACAAACATGGTAGCTGTCTCCTTTATTTATTTATTTTTTTTTGGAATTTCTCTTATGTAATTTTGGTTATATAATCCATGAATACACAGGACTTCTAACTGATCTATTAAAACCCTAAGAAATGTTTCATTTGGAAAAATAAATAACCACTACCTAGTATTTATACATTACTGTAAGGTCAACATCTTTGGAGAAAGATAACCAATTAAGAGCCATCACTAATATTCCCTAGGTAGATGACTTATTTATGCCATACAGAAAGAACGATTTGAGTAATTTTCCTAGCCCTTGGAGGTACTCAGTGATAGAATTGAAATATATTTGCATCTACTTGTATCAAACAGTAGATCAAGCTGATTAGTTCTCCCTGGTCTCACAATCTAAAATAAACTAAAACAAACAAACAAAAAAAACTGGTAATAATAAAAATAATAGTAGGTAAGTCAAGCAGAGAGAGTCAATTATCATATGGTTTCACTTACTTGTGGAGCATAAGGAATAACATGGAAGACGCTGAGAGATGGAGAGAAGTGAGTGGGGGAAAATTGTAAGGGGAGACAACCCATGAGAGACTGTGGATGCTGAGAAACAAAATGAGGGTTTTGGAGGGGAGGGGGATGGAGGGGGTTGGGTGCATCTGGTGGTGGGTATTATGGAGGGCATGTATTGCAGGGAGTACTGGGAGTGGTGCATAAACAATGAGTTTTGGAACACTGAAAAAAATTAAATTAAATTAAATTTAAAAAAATAATAGGAGCTACCATATTTCAAGTACTGTCTATTTGCCAGACCTGAACTAGATGTTTACACGTGTTATCTTATTTAGTTTAACCCTCACAATGACTATTTGAAGAAATCGGCAATTGCTTATATCACATAAATAAGGAAACCATAGTTAAGTTATTTGTGTATAAATGCACAACTAGTCAGGGGTGCCTGTTTGGCTGGATTGGTTAAGCATTAGATTCTTGGTTTTGGCTTAGGTCATAATCTCAGTTATGTGAGACCTAGCCCTGCTTTGGGCTCCATACTGTACGTGGAGTCTGCTTAAGGTTCTCTCTCTCCCCTTGCCCCTCCCTTCACTCTCTCCTTCCGTCTCTAAAATAATAAAAAGGCAGCTAGTCAGTGGCAGACTCAGGCTGTAAATGCATCTCTAATTCTCTGGGGCCTGCATGCTTTTTGCTATATTGACGCTGTTACTCTTGGCATAACGTAATGTGCAAACTAAGTCAGACTAACATTTTGTAATTTTCTGAAAGAAATAGTCAAGTAAAGATAAGAATAAAATTCATAAACATATAGATTGAACACAAAGTACCTAGGACATGAGGTGAAATAGTAATGGTAACAATAGTAAAAATAAATTAGAGACAAAAGACTCTACTTTGAAATGTAGATAAATGTTACATTTTCATATTGTGGAACTATCATGACATTCAGGGTTTTTTTAATGAAAGAAAAATAAATTCTAAGAAAATGATGATACAATATTTTTGATGTTTGGTTTTGAATGCTTAACTGGACAAAAATATGCTACAGAAAAATATGCTGGTACCAAAAAAAAGGGGATATAATACCAAAATTATGCTTAAAAGGACTAAAATAATTATTTTCTCTTGTGATAGTAAGATTCATCTTTAAGCTTTGTCAAATATAATTTTCTAATATTCCCAAAATATAAATAAAAAAGCAGAAGAGTAAGTTTGTGAAAAACTGGAGAGAGAAAGCAAATTGAAGTTATTCCCTGATACATCATTCAGGAAACATTTCTAATTCCAGTATGTTAGTCTGTTTGTTAAATTATCTTTATTTTGGGGATATATCTTAAATAATGTTGTTAAAAAACTCTCTAGCACAATGGTATCACCAACTATACCAGCTTATATGTTACTTCTAACATATATTCTCATCTATATATAAAGAGGTGACCCTTATGCCACACCAATCCATGTTAACATTAAGATAACTCAAAGGTAAGATTATTGTTGTTGTTGTTTGCCAGTTATTTTCTTAAAAATAATCTTTCATTAGTGCCTGTGTGCATGGACATATATGCGTGTATTTGTGTATAAAAAGCTTTATTCCAAACCTGAAGTTTTTAGGAAATATTAGATCATATGAAGTTTCTCCAGTAAAATACAGAACACATTTTTTAAAATGTCAGGAGATGCTAGTTTTAGAAGCTTGAGATATAGTACATTAAAATCTCTGAATAGGGACTCAGAAGTCTCTTAAGACAAGTACCAACACCTAATGTCTTTGGAGAATACCTTCCCCCACAAACTGGACTAATATAGAAGAGGGGAGATATTATAATAAAAACAGGGATTTGTTGAAGTTGAAATGCTCCTGATACTGAGTCATCTTGGAAATAATTAATAAAGTAGATAGAAAAAAATAACATATTTCTGTGTGTCTTATGTGAGCTGATATACAGCAGCAGGGCATAGAAAGACATATGTTTGCATTGTATACATCCACAAACACAAATTTCCTAAAGAACATCAGAAGTCTCAAAAGCCTATGCAAGTAATTTCTATGATATAGGAAAAACTCATATTCTTGAAAATTAACTGAAAAGGGTGATTTAATTTTATTCCACCAACAATGTGCTGTCTCTAAAATCAATTTCCTATATTGACTTGGGAGTTATCAGGAAAAGTATTATCTGTTTCTGAGGCCCTAGAGAATATCATAGGAGGAAAAAAACAGGGAGATTCAAATGGGAAATGAGAATCAGAGCAAATTTTACATTAAAAAACAATATTGAAGTAGAAGGAGCATCAGACTACAGGATAATAAAAGAAATTAAAACTGAACTTAGCTATGTGACTTTTTATACATAATATAAACAAAATTAGAGTTAGAGATTTTAGTGAAATGTGCATAATTAATCACATGGTGCAATTTGGTGTCTAATAAAGATAGCCTTTGAAGTATACTTAATATAAAAATGCTAATTCTCTAATAAATTTCCAATATTTGATTTGGTGACTACAATGATCCATGGAGGGCAGCTACATGAGATCTATGGCTTGAAGCTACAAATGTCATTGCCAGCATCCTCAAAGCATTTGGTCATTTATTCAGTCTTTAGTAAGTGACTTTAGTAAAGTGATAAACAGAGTTCTGGATTAAGAGAGAGAGAGTAGGAATAAAGAAATTTAATAGGAATAAAATAGAAGCAGAGTATAGTTACCACTGTTGGGAAGATTACAACTTAGCTGGAGAGAAAACACACCCACACAGTCATCCTAACAATATATCCAAAATGAATTCTTTGCTGGTTTACAAACCATTGAAGAAATAAGTAACTACTACATTATTAATAAATACATAAATAAATACCTAAAAATAGTTGAAGATTAGGATAATTTCTGATAAAGTTGTAGGGATTTCTGCAGTTAGAAAAATGATTTCCAGCCCTTAGAGTTAAGATTAAAGAGGAAGGCAAATCATATGAGACTCTTAATCTTAGGAAACAAACTGAGGGTTGCTGGAGGGGAAAGGAGTGTTGTGATGGGGTAACAGAGTGATGGACATTAGGGAGGGTATGTGTTGTAATGAGAACTGGGTATTATATAAGACTGATGAATCACAGACCTGTACCCCTGATACAAAGAATATATTATATGTTAATTAAAAATTATCAAAGGACACTAAATCTGGAAAGTCCACCAATTTGACAAGGCAGGAGTAGGATATTTTCATGGTCTCAAAATGAATAATTTCCCATGGTCTTTACACTAATATTTAATAATTGCAAGAGAAAAATAATAACTATGGTATTCAGAAATTAGCAACATCATGTACAAATGATAAAATTAACATCAACACAAAGTATTAGATATGCATTGTGTGTCTCCATCATTTATTTGGCATTTCATCCCAGGAGGTAAAAGTCAAATCTAATCATAAGAAAACAAGATACAAACCCAAATGAAGAACATTATTATTACTATTATTATCATTATTATTTTAAGATTTTATTCATTTATTTGGCAGACAGAGATCACAAGTAGGCAGAGAGGCAGGCAAAGAGAGAGAGGAAGGGAAGCAGGCTCCCTGCTGAACAGAGAGCCCGACGTGGGGCTCGATCCCAGGACCCTAGGATCATGACCTGGGCCAAAGGCAGAGGATTTAACCCACTGAGCTATCCAGATGCCCTGAACATTATTATTTTTAAAGCCCTGCATTTTTAAAGCTGTAAACATCTTATGTGATACACAACCTCCAAACACACACACACACACACAATAGACTATTAATCAGCCATCAGAAAATGAAATCTTGCCACTTGAAATGATGTGGATGGAATTACAGAATATTATGCTAAGAGAAATAAGTCAGTCAGGGAAAGAAAAATGTCATGTGATTTCACTCATATGTGGAATTTAAGAAAAATACAGATGAACATAGGGGAAGAGAAGAAAAAATAAAATGAAAATAGGGAGGCAAACCATAAAAGATGCTGAACTTTAGAAAACAAACTGAGAATTGCTGGTAGGGAGGTAGGTGGGGGGGAAGGGATAGTTGGGTGATGGGCATTAAGGATGGCAATTGGGGTAATGAGAACTGGATGTTATATGCACTGATAAATCACTAAGTTTTACCCTTGAAACTAATAATAATGTTAGCTAAATTGAATTTAAATAAATATTTTAAAGAAAAGCTGTAAGCATCTTTAAAAAAATAAAGAAAGAAAGCTTGAGGAACTGTTTCTAACTAAAAATATTTGATTGGATAAACTGGAAAAAATCACAGTAAGTGTGGTAAATTAGGAAGGGAACTGTTCTTATTCTTAATAAATACAGACTGAAGTATTTAGAAATGAAGGGGAAAGAGGTATGATGTATGTAACTTACATAACAGTGGTTCAGAAGTGTGTGTGTGTGTGTGTGTGTGTGTAGGAGGAAAGCAAATGAGGCAAAACATGTGAGGCAACCTGTTAATATGTGAATCTGGCAAAGGATATTCAGATTTTTTTATACTATTCTTTTTTTTAATTTAATTTAATTTTTTTCAGTGTTCCAAAATTCATTGTTTATTCACCACACCCAGTACTCCATGCAATACGTGCCCTCCATAATATCCACCACCAGATTTACCCAACCCCCACCCTCCTCCCCTCCAAAACCCTCAGTTTGTTTCTCAGAGTCCACAGTCTCTTCATGGTTTGTCTCCTTGCAACTTTTCTCAATGTTTGAAGTTATTTCCAAATAAAAGTAAAAACATGAGTGAATTTATTACCTATTTTCTTACCCTATACAACACACATACACACACACGTTCACACACAAACTATTGATTTGGATTGTTATTATACTTTATACCTTATTTGGTTGCAAGTTTACGTCTTCTAGGTACCAGTGTGGAAGGCAGACTTTCACCATGTACCTGTTTATACTTGGTCATCTTTGAGCTATTTGAATCTATTCACAAAATAAATTAAATGTAAAAAATAGAACAAAAATAAAATATCCATTTTTGTTATATTTACTGAATTGTAATAGTGTCAGAGAATAATAAGAGTCAATTCTCCATGTGTTTAGGTACAGAACTCTGTTCTAAATTCAACCCAGATTGGGCAAGAAGAAAATAGTGGTTGCACATTCAGGGTCATATTGCAAAGAGGATCATCAGATAGTTGGTTCAAATACATTCAATTTATGAAGTAATCTAAAGGAATCTAACTTTGATTTTACCTTCTTTAAGGCAGAACACAAGGACCAAATGTATATTTCTTATTACAAATAACATCACAGCTTTTTTTCCTCCAGAAATGAATACAGCATGGGCAACATCTACAGTGCAGTGTTGTGAGATCCTGAGATCTCTGATCCTTTGACTAAGATCAGAAAGTTTCTGAATCAGTTAGAACCATATCAAGATTCCTGAATCATGAAAACTGTGAAAAAATATATGTTGTTTTTAAGTCACTACATTTATGATAATTTGTTAAACAGTGATAGAAAATTAATTGAACATAATTTTTAAAAAGGAAAATTAATAGTCACTGAATTCTCACTTTTAAAACCTTTCATTTTTTTTTCAGCAATCAGACAACAAAAAGAAATTAAAGGCATCCAAATCGGCAAAGAAGTCAAACTATCACTCTTTGCAGATGATATGACACTTTATGTGGAAAACCTGGACTTCACTCCAAATCTGCTAGAACTTGTATAGAAATTCAGTGAAGTGTCAGGATATAAAATCAATGCACAGAAATCAGTTGCCTTTCTATACACCAGCAACAAGACAGAAGAAAGAGAAATTAAAGAGTCAATCCCATTTACAATTACACCCAAAACCACAAGATACCTAGGAATAAACCTAACCAAAGAGGCAAAGAATCTGTACTCAGAAAACTATAGTGTACTCATGAAAGAAGTTGAGGAAGACACAAAGAAATGGAAAAATGTTCCACGCTCATGGATTGGAAGAAGAAATATTGTGAAAATGTCTATGCTACCTAAAGCATTCTACACGTTTAATGCAACCCCTGTCAAAATACCATCATTTTTTTTTCAAAGAAATTGAACAAATAATCCTAAATTTATATGGAACCAGAAAAGATGTCAAATAGCCAGAGAAATGTTGAAAAAGAAAGCCAAAGTTGGTGGCATCACAATTCTAGACTTCAAGCTCTATTACAAAGCTGTCATCATCAAGACAGTATGGTAATGGCACAAAAACAGACCCATAGTTCAATGGAACAGAATAGAGAGCCCAGAAATAGACCCTCAACTCTATGGTCAACTAATCTTCGACAGAGCAGGAAAGAATGTCCATTGGAAAAAAGAAAGTCTCTTCAACAAATGGTGTTGGGAATATTGGACAGCCACATGCAGAAGAATGAAACTGGACCATTTCCTTACACCACACACAAAAATAGACTCCAAATGGATGAAGGACCTCAATGTGAGAAAGGATTCCATCAAAATCCTTGAGAAGAACACAGGCAGCAACCTCTTCGACCTCAGCGGCAGCAACTTCTTCCTAGAAACATCGCCAAAGGCAAGGGAAGCAAGGTCAAAAATGAACTACTGGGACGTCATCAAAATCAAAAGCTTTTACACAACAAAGGAAACAGTCAACAAAACCAAAAGACAACTGACGGAATGGGAGAATATATTTGCAAATGACATATCAGATAAAGGGCTAGTATCCAAAATCTATCAAGAACTTATCAAACTCAACACCCAAAGAACAAATAATCCAATCAAGAAATAGACAGGACATGAACATACATTTCTGCAATGAAGACATCCAGATGGCCAACAGACACATGAAAAAGAGATCCATGTCACTCGGCATCAGGGAAATACAAATCAAAACCACAATGAGATACCACCTCACACCAGTCAGAATGGCTAAAATTAACAAGTCAGGAAATGACAGATGCTGGCAAGGATTTGGAGAAAGGGGAACCCTCCTACACTGTTGGTGGGAATGCAAGCTGGTGCACCCACTCTAGAAACCAGCATGGATGTCCCTCAAAAAGTTGAAAATAGAGCTACCCTATGACCTAACAATCTCACTACTGGGTATTTACCCTAAAGATACAAATGTAGTGTTCTGAAAGGGAATGTGCACCTGAATGTTTATAGTAGCAATGTCCACAATAGGCAATCTATGGAAAGAACCTAGATGTCCATCAACAGATGAGTGGATAAAGAAGATGTGATATATATATATATATATATATATATATATATATAAATCAGCCATCAAATGCCATGAAATCTTGCCTTTTGAAAAGACATGGATGGAACTAGAGAGTATTATGCTGAGTGAAATAAGTCAATCAGAGAAAGACAATTATCATATCTCCCTGATATGAAGAATTTGAAAGGCAAAGTGGGGGGTATGTGGGGTAGGGAAGGAAAAAATGAAACAAGATGGGATCGGTAGGGAGACAAACCATACGAGACTCTTAATCTCACAAAACAAGCTGTGGGTTGCTGGGGTTAGGGGGGTAGGGAAAGGGTGGTTGGCTTATGGACATTTGGGATGGTATGTGCTATGGTGAGTGCTGTCAAGTTTATAAACCTGGTGATTCACAGACGTGTACCCCTGGGGCTAATAATACATTATACGTTAATAAAAATAAAGAATTTAAATAAAAAAATAAAAATAAAAATAAAAAGACCTTTCATTTTTTCAATTAATGAAATTTGTCTGAGAACCTTAACTTAAATAAAAGGATGATGGATTAAAAAATTCCCAAAGTTTCTAAATGATCTTTAAAAAATCTCCAAATGTAATTATTTCCCCCCCAAAAACAACAAACCAAAATTTAATTACAGTTTCAACCTATCTCAGAAATGTGACCTTTTACCAGTCAATCTGAAATTTCCTAATCTGCCATAGAGAAGTAATTTTCATGATGAAAGCCCTGAGGTTTCCCTTCCCCCCAAAAGAAAGTGTCCTGGCCTGAAACAGTCCTTTCTTTTATTTAACTAATTACTTGTTTGTGCTGGCCTCCTGGTAATAAAACCCTTCCATTTTGTCAAACTTTTCAGAGCATCTCTCTACTTGCTAGTTGAGATGCTGCCTGATTCATAAATTGCTTAATAAAGCCAATTATATCTCCAAAAATTCTTGGTTGATTTTTTTTTAATAATGGTCACCACCTAAGACAGTTACAAAATCTGTTTACTTAGATATGGCAATGAGGGAGGATTTTTCTTTTCTTTTCTTTTCTTTTTTTTTTTAATGATTTTATTTATTTACTATACAGACAGAGATCACAAGTAGGCAGAGAGGCAGGCAGAGAGAGAGGGAGGAAGCAGGCTCCCTGCTGAGCAGAGAGCCCAATGTGGAGCTGGATCCCAGGACCCTGGGATCATGACCTGAGCTGAAGGCAGCGCTTAACCCACTGAGCCACCCAGGCGCCCTGAGGGCAGATTTTTCAATGAGGCTTATGAATTACATTTATTTTGCCATCACATTTTATATATTATGTAGTGAGCACTGAAGTTTTGGGAGCATGTGAAATGGAAAAGCCTTAATTTAGGATTTCTCAAAATAGCCTTTTGGACTATCTGCATCTATGTCACTTAGGTACTTACTAAAAATATGAAGTTCAAAGCCCCTTCTCAGGTCTACTAGATGTGAAATTCTAGGGCTCAGAAATCTACATTTTTAAGAAGTTCTCAGAGAATTATTTCTGCACGTTAAATTTTAGAACAAATGAATCAATGCTGGTTTATAACCCTGGCTGGCCATTAGATATAACTAGATAGACTTAAAAAAAAATAAATACCAGTCTCTAGAGGTCCCTGGGTGGCTCAGTTGTTTAAGTGGTCAATTCTTGGGTTTGGCTCAGGTCATGATCCCAGGGTGGTGATATCGAACCTTTTGTCAGGCTTTTTGCTCAGGATAGGGGGTAGTCTTCAGGTCTCTCTGTCTCCCTCTGTCCCTCACCCCCCCCAAAATAAATAAGTTAATCTTTAATAAATACCAATCTTGAGACCCCAATTAATGGAGATTCTGTTGTATTGGGTCCAGGCATAGGCAGACGTAAAATATTCCCATGTTCTTGTTTGAGGTGTCATGGTTGAAAATCATTCCTTCATTGAGTGTTGTAGTTTGTTGTTCTGTATTAAGTTAGATAATGGTGACATAAATATTGGGTAGGTTGAATTCTCCTTTATCTAGGAGTTTGTTATAAAGGCAAAAATGGAGATGAAAACCTCAAGATACAGACTGATGTAGAGAGGTACCTATAGGGAAATAGAATAGAGAAGACAAGCTAGAATTACTCTTAATTTATTTTATTGTAACCTTATTGTTTGTCTTTCAGATATCTTTTCTGTCTTCTTTCTTTAAGTTTCCTTTCTACACCCCATATATACAACATATTGTTGTTTATTATCTCTCTATATAATGGTTATTCCTCTAAGTTTGTTCATGTTACTGTCCATTTCATGTTATAGTGTCATCTAATTTAATAAAGGTTTAACTACATGCATTATTTTTCCAAGGTTTCTCCAAGGTGGTTTTGTTTATTTTGTGTGTTGGGGGTAGTCATACTGGTAAGGGACAAGTTGGGTGATCTAACCAAGGTAATGTATCAGGAATGAGCCAGAGTGAAATAAGAGGGACAATTAATATGTACTTCTGCTGTGGTAGGCAAACAGTTAAACACCCATGTACATGAAATTTATGTTTATTTGTTAATATGCCTTTGATGTTGCCTTCTTACCCTCGAAGCTGCTTGAAATCAGTCTCCCTAATCATGAATAAGATCCTACATCTTAATAAGATCCATGTGAATATAAAGTTTTACATAGTATTTGATGATGATTTTCTTTTAAATTAAACTTTACCTGGTATATCTTACTGTTCTTTGTCCTAAAGATTTTATATGTAAATAGTAGGATTCATTCTATTTTATTTTTTTCATTTTTTATTTATTTCTCAAGATCTGCAACAAGTAATTGCACTAGACCAAAAAGGAACTGGCATTAAGTAAGTGGTTATGTATGTACTCTGCATATCTACATAGACTGTCCTCAAATTCCCAATCATTTCATTACAATTTGTTGTTGCTAAAGTCTTAATCATGCCTGTCACTGTTTTCAAATTATTTGTTCCTAATTTTTGCTTGAAAGGCAATTCACCTAAACAAACTCCTTGCTATAACTGAGGCATGACTTTGTAAGATAGAAGAAGTTCCTTAGCTTTTCATTCTAGTCTACTCTTCCAATCTTGGACTGTTGTGTTTGGTTTATAGCAACATTCTAATTCCATAATTGACATGACTACTCCTTTGAGGTCAAACGCTATCCCTGACCTAGTCTGGATCCAACGTTCTTTGTTCCTTCCTGGGAATGAATCTCTGACAATTACCACTGGGGAAAGGGGATAATACCTTAAGTAAGATCTAAGATTAGTGAGGTATCAATATCTATCACACAAATTCTCCAAGAATAAACATTGTGATAATTTTTATGCAGCAATTGAAAACTGATACAATGGGTGAATTAGATAAACTAATCCCCACTAATATGTTACCTGGTTAAAGTGTAATCTCTCTCAGAAACAAAGTGCTTAAGTACACTGAAAATTCATATGTTGCAAAAATAGACTAATCAAAGTCAAAAGTAAGTGTCATGAATGGCACTATGAATATAATAAAAGTAAAATTTAGAGCAAAAGTTATTAAAGGAGATAAGGAGTATCATTTTCTAGTGATATGAGCTATAATCATTAATGATGATATGACATTGTGAAAATGTATATGCCTTTAGTAGACCCCGTCAAGAATAAGCTGAGACATATGAATTAAAAAATTTAGATAGGGGGGCACCTGGGTGGCTCAGTGGGTTAAGCCTCTGCCTTCAGCTCAGGTCATGATCTCAGGGTCCTAGTATCGAGCCCCGCATTGGGCTCTCTGCTCAGCAGGGAGCCTGCTTCCTCCTCTCTTTCTGCCTTCCTCTCTGCCTCCTTGTGATCTCTCTCTCTGTCAAGTGAATAAATAAAATCTTTAAAAAAATTAAAAAAAAAAGAAAATTTAGATAGGAATTGGACTTCAAATCACACCACATAGGCATCTCTCTCTTCCAATTTTGAATAAGGTCTATCTTGGCTAGATGCAAACCAGGGAAGACAGCTCATGATTAGAAAATGAATCAGCACTGAAAAGAGAATGACTAACTGTAACTCAACGTACACAAAATTGTGGTAACAGACATGCCATAGTTAATTTACAATGTATTTTAAATCAGCACATGTCACCTAAAATAGCTGAAAATAGCCAGAATTCCATGAAAGAATCTTCCTGCACACTTGGAGACTGCAGAGTATAAAGCACTATTAATTTCATTAGCAGAAACTTATAGGGGTGCGTGGGTGGCTCAGTGGGTTAAGCCTCTGCCTTCAGCTCAGTTCATGATCTCAGGGTCCTGGGACCCAGCCCCACATTGGGCTCTCTGCTGGGTGGGGAGCCTGCTTCCTCCTCTCTCTCTGCCTGCCACTCTGCCTACTTGTGATCTCTCTCTCTGTCAAATAAATAAATGAAATCTTAAAAAAAGAAACTTATATAGATCTTTAGAAGTTCAACTTTGACTTACTTCAGGAATTTCAAAATCAGAAAAAAAAAATGAAAGCAAAATATAATAGCCATGGAAGAAGAAATTGGACTGAAACCTGATGACATAGGTAGATAGTTTGGTTGTATAAATAATATTCTAGTTCTTTTAACTGTGTAACATTAAATAAGATATATAAATTCCCTAGATCCCAGTTTCCCCATCAGTGAAATAAGAAGGTTGAAGTAAATAATATAAAAACATTTTCTTCATCTCTGACATTATTTTATTTAATGTTCCTGTAGAAAGACATTTGACCTTGGAATCCACCATCCATGAAATGTGCCAGAAATATTTTCACCCAAAGCAACTTTCTCAAAGGGCAGTAGAGAATCCATGTTAGAAATATCAGCAACTACATTTTGTATTTGACACAGCCAACTTCATATCATGACACTCAATAGCCTTTATGGTGCCCCTATCTACATACTTAGCCTCATTTATCACGATTTGTTACACCAAATTAGTTACAATCCTTTGCCTCTGTGCCTTTAGTCCTGTGCTTATCCAAAACCAAAAATATTACCAGCAACATTTTACACACCTCTCAACTTCTAGGTCAAATGTCACCTCCTTTATGAAAATTTCTCCAACAAAAGCAAGTCATCAAAGACCTTTCCAAATTTAAAGCTTAGGGTCACTTTCCAGTCCCAGATAAAGTCTTCAAGCTCCCTTTTATAAATTAAGCATATGTTTACTGCTTTCTTTATTTCCCAGGACTTAGGGCAAGGGTAAATTAGCACCTGTTGGAGGGTAGTAGCCCAGAGATTTATTTGTTTGGCCAAAACATTGTTTTCTCGATAATCTGAACTTGACTGCTTCAGGTAGGTATTTCATGTTCTAGCTTGCAATAGGCCCCACCACTCAATAATGGTCTTTTATTATGCCTGGCATGTACATGCTATTTTCCTGGGCTCTAAATGCATTCCTCAGCCCATTTCCTTTTATTTTTTTAAGGCTGTCACCAAACACAGTGTTTTTTGGATTCTTCTACCCCCAAGCCTGGTTGTGGAGTAAATTGCAGTTTCCATAATTCTAAATGCATGTTTAGAGCTCCCTCTTACATTTATTTTACTACTATGTGTGATAGTGGAATAGACAGAGGGTAAAAAATGAAGAAATATGGAGATTAACTAGTTCCTTCTCCAAACCACATCCTCCTCTCAAACCTCCTAAAGGTTTAGTATTTACTGACCTCCTAGAGTAAGGAGGGATGCTATTTAATTATGCCTACTTCTGATCCAAGCATTATTTTAAATGATTATGTTTTTTATGAGAGACAACCTACCATCTTCTAATTTATCATCTCTATACATGAAAAAGAAAACTATGTAATAAAGCTAACTGCTAAATGACTATAAAATTTTTGTTTCCTTTTGAACTAAAACTAAACAAAATAAACTGTAGCATGACACTCAACCTTTATTCCTTTAAAACTTTGACCCACAACAGTTTATTCTATTTTCTTTTTGAGACTGTCATTCTGTCAGTGTTTCAGGATTTGCACAGCTAGTGGAAATGATCTAAGAGTGTTTTCGTTCCATTCTCTGCTGTCTCCCAAGCAACATAATACATTGCATTAGATAAATTTCACTAATAGAATAGTATCTTTTTCTGCTCAAAGGACTTTAGCCTAGTGCACATTAAGAAATAGAGTATTGGATTCCAGCAAGAAATGCTCATGGCACATTTGTTTAAGAGATGGTGATTTTGTTTCCTTCTTGTTATGTATGCTGCTTTTTATTGGTGACCTGGTAGCATTTTTTTCCCCTCAAGATTTTATTTTAAATTCAGATTAGTTTACATATAGTGTAGTATTCCTTTCAGAGGTAGAATTTAGATATTTATCACTTGCATATAACACAGTGCTCATTACAACAAGTGCCCTCCTTATTGCGCATCACCCAATTACTGTAACCCCCCACTGACCTCCCCTCCAGCAATACTCGGGTTGTTCTCTATGATTAAGAGTCTCTTCTGGTTTGCCTCCTTCTCAGTTTCTATCTTATTTTCCTTCCCTTCTTCTGTGTTCATCTGTCTCATTTATTAAATTCCACAGATAAGTGAAATTATATGGTATTTCTCTCTCTTTGTTAACATTTTTTTAAGAAGGAAAAATTTGTGTTTGCTGCATTCAATCTAGTCCCCGGGCAATTAGCATCTCTCCCACCACCAATGAAAAATAAATAAATAAATAAATAAATTGCTTGTCTTTTCCTGAGCAGAGCTGTGTATAATTACAGTTTGGCTAAGGCAGTGTAGGTATCACAAGGATCTACTTAACTTTACACTACTGTGAATTGAAGCTAGTTATATTCAAATTTTGACAGAAGGATACTTTTGTTTTTAACTCTAATTCTGCAAGTGGATGACATGGAGATGATAGATCCTCAAGAAAAATCACATAACTTGGGAGGTCACAAACACTTCATCACAGGTGCAATAAATAATTGAGGCACGTGTTTAGTTAACAGTAGGAAAACCTGAAGGGACTAGCTTGGCACCCTCTTACTTCCGCATTACTAGTATTTGTTTCTCCTTCTCTCCTTTTCCCATCCAGGTTCCTGTGTTATTTGATGTTCTTATCAATTTAGCTAAAAAGTTAATGGTAGCAAATTAAGGCATGAACCCTTCAATAAAATATTTGCTTTTAAATCGCTAATGCCTTAAGAGCGGCAAGCTCTAGGGGTGGCCTAAGGGTAGATTATTTATTTGAGGTCAGCACCCTCTCAAAGACCATTCTTATTGGTCTTTGAAACCAAATCCAGTTTTTGTTTTCCTAAGGAAATGTATTATGGAAAACAAACAAACAAACAAACAAAAGTATGGTAAAAGTACTTTCTGATTTTCTTGATCTCAGGCATGTTATAATGTTTCATATCCTGCTTAGAATGTAAGATAACATGTTCCTTATAAAAACAAACAAAAACAAACAAATGAAAAAACCTTTCTGGAATTTCTAAAACAAGCTTAAGATAATGTTAGTGAATTTACAGAATATTTCTTTACAGTTCCTCTAGAATAAGAAGATTTATTTATTAAAAATTTGAAACTGGTGGGGGAGGAGTTAAGATGGCAGAGGAATAAGACAACCTTAAGTTTGTCTGGTCCCTTGAATACAACTAGTTTTCAATTAATTCTGAACACCTGAGAAATTAATTGGAGATCTGAGTAAAGAAATGCTGCAAGTCTACAAGTAGAAAAGCAACCTCTGTTTGGAAAGTAGGAGATGCAGAGACTTAAATACAGTGTGATATAACTGAGGATACAGCAGAGGGGAGGGAACATGCTTAAGGAGGCTACTGTAAAATATAAGCAGAGGAATGCAAAATTGGAACTTTTAGAAATCTGATACAATGGGGAATGTGCCTGGCTTAAAGGAGATCAGGTGGTGAATCTGGACAGAATCTCAGGTGTGACAGCATTGTCCCATGATCACCAGGGTCACAGGAAGAATGAGAGGTGACTGAATGTGGCAGAGTCCCCAGGCATAGGAATGGGGAAGCCAGCTAAAAATGGTGAGTCTACGTGCTGGCTTTCAACTCTATGTTGCCATAAACTTCAAACTGCTGCATGGTCATGCAGCCACTTTCCTGGGAGGGGCCCAGCAAAAGGCTGTGAACACTCTAGATCTGGAGAAGGAAACAGGCATTCAATCCAGGAGGAACAGAGACCTCCCTTCAAATTCAACAAAAAGAGGTAAAAAACTTGACATAATATGGTGGAGCTAGAAATTACAAAGATAAAGCAAAAGCAGCTTGGGAGAAAATGTCCTAAACCTACAAGGGTAGACACATAAGGCTGGCAGTAGACCTGTCCACAGACATCTGGCAGGCCAGAAAGGACTGGTGTGTTATATTCAATGTGCTAAATGGGGAAAATATGCAGCCAAGAGTACTTTATCCAGCAAGTTTGTTATTTAGAATAGTAGAAGACATAGTTTCCACAACAAACAAAAACTAAAGAAATTTGTGAAGACTAAACCATCCCTGCAAGAAATATTAAAGAAGATCTTTTGAGTGGAGAGAGAGGCCAAAAGTAACAAAGACAAGAAAGGAAGAGAGACAATCTACAGGAACAGTGAATTTATAGGTTATAAATTACACTAATTTCATATCTTTCAATAATTATTCTGAATATAATAGACTGAATGATTCAATCAAAAGACAAAGGGTTTCAGAATGGATAAAAAAAATGAGACCCATCAATATGCTGCTTATAATAGATTTACTTTAGACCAAAAGACATCTCCAGATTGAAAGTGAAGGGGTGGAAACCCATTTATCATGCTAATGGACATCAAAAGAAAGCTGGGGTGGCAATCCTTATATCAGACAAATTAAATTTGAAGTCACAGACTATAATAAGAGATAAGGAAGGATACTATATTATATTTAAAGAGTCTGTCCAAGAAGATCTAACAATTTTAAATATCTATGCCCCTGACAAGGGAAAAACCAATGATATAAACCAATTAATAACAAAAGCAAAGAAACACATTGACAATAATCCAATAATAGTAGGGAATTTTAATGCCCCTCTCACTGAAATGGAGAGACTGTCTAAACAAAAGATCAAGGGGGAAATAAAGGTTTTAAATAAAGACATTTCATCCTAAAGCAGCGGAATAGACATTCTTTTCAAGTGCACCTAGAACATTCTTCAGAATAGATCACATACTGGGTCACAAATCATCCCTCAACAAGTACAAAAAGATTGAGATAATATAAATCTATATTTTCAGACTACAGCACTATGAAAGTTGAAGTCAACCACAAGAAAAAAATAAAAGACCACAAATACATGTAGGTTAAAGAATATCCTATTAAAGAATGAATGGATCAATCAGGAAATTAAGGAAAAATTAAAAACAAATACATGCAAGCAAATCAAAACAAAAGCACGGAAGTTCAAAACCTTTGTGATGTAGCAAAAGTGATCCTAAGAGGGAAATACATAGCAATACAAGGCTTCTTGTTGGAAGGCTAAGTTGTTTATTTGAGATTTTTCTTGCTTCTTGAGGAAGGCCTATGCTGTTATTTTTAATTATTTGACCTTTTTAAAAATAAATATATCATATAATCCAGCAATTCCACTTCTGGGTATATACCCAAAGAAATGAAAACAGGATTTTGACATGATATATGCATTCCTATGTTTACTGCAGCATTATTCACAATAACCATGATATGGAAATAACCCAAATGCCCATCAATGAATGAATGGATAAAAAAGATGTCATACATATACATAGTGGAATATTGTTCAGCCGCGAGAAAGGAGGGTATCCTACCATTCACAACATAGATGGACCCTGAACACATCATGTCAAGCATGATAAATAAAAAAAAAAATATGAGGGTTTTGAAGGGACGGGGGTGGGAAGTTGGGGGAATCAGGTGGTGGGTATAAGGAGGGCACGGATTGCATGGAGCACTGGGTGTGGTGCAAAAACAATAAATACTGTTACACTGAAAAGCATGATAAATCAAATAAATACAAGTACTGTATAATACGACTTATATGTGCAATCTAAAAAAGCCAAAACAACAACAACAACAACAACCAACCAACGAAACAAAACAGAGAGTAAAATGGTGGTTACCAAGTGATGGAAAGGGGAGATTGATGTTATCTAAGTGTATAAATTTGTAATAAGTAGTAAATAAGCCATAGAGATCTTTGGACAGTATAATGAATATAGACAATAATACTGTACTATGGTTATATAATGTGATAAATATCACTATAATGACAATCATATATAACAAATATATAATAAATATAAAATACATTTATATATTATAATATGTAAATGTATCAAATAACATGTTATATGCCTTAAACTTACATGATGATATATGTCAAATTTATTCAACAACAGCAAAAGAAATGGTAATCTACTATGTGTTATATAAATTGTAGTCATTGTTGATCATTAATTAATAGGGAAACTGAGTCATTAGAGCAATGCCCTTGTGGACTTCTCTTGATATAAAGTTTAAGTTGAAACACTAGTTTGTTCAATAAGTGGATATTTCTCTGCCTCTAGACAAGAATCATCTTGTGTTCTTGGTCTGATCTCTCACCTGAAAAACCCCTGAAGAATGTGTTCCAGGAACATGACCTCATGCCCATGGGTCCTAAAAAATATACCAATCCCTCAACAACAAAATAGGTCCTTTTATGAAGGTAGAGTTTAAAATTAAATCACAACAACCCTAACATACCTTCACATAGTCACATGGTTTGTGACTCAATAATGTACACAGACTTTCATATCAATTCTCTGGAAACTGAAATATTTATTCATGTAATTATGTAGCTTTATAAGGAAAAATAACAAAATCAACTGACTTAGCGCTAGAAATTCTCAAATATTTCAGGAGTAACCGATTTCAGCATTCACTGAAAAAGGCACCCTGAAGTGGTAGCAAAATTATCCTTTAGTTTTCATTTCTCACCTTAATAGCAAAATCAATTGGTATCTTTATACACAAAACTCTGTTGAGTCAATGAAAGTTAACTGTAAAGTATCACATGAGTGTATATATCCTAAAATCAGTCATTTAGTCAATAGTCATTTCTGTTCTGTTTTTGTAAAAATAAGTCACTATTTTTATATTAATTCATGAGAATACTAGGGACATATTTCATTAAGAATAAAAGGCAAGCTGAGAGGCAAGATGATGGAAGAGTAGGGGACTTCATTTCATCCAGTCCCTTGAATTTAGCTGGATAACTATCAGATCATTCTGAACACCCATGAATTCAACCTGAGATGTAAGAGAATAATTTTTACAAGTAGAAAAGTGACCAATTTCTGCAAGGTAAAAGATGTGGAGAATGTATCTGAGGGGTTATATCAAAAGATAAATGGTGAGGGGAGGGAGCTTCAGTAAGCTGGCTACTGGAAAGTGATATAGGCCAGGAGGGAAAAATCAGAACCCTTAGAAATCTAGTCCAGTAAGAGACATCCCTGCCTGAAAGCTGCTTAGATGGTGAAAAAGGGGGAGAATTCTAGGTGTGACAGTGTGGTCCTAGGATTCTATGAGTCACAGAAAAAATGAGAGTATCTGAGCCAGTAGAGTTCCCAACCATTGGGGCAGAGAAACTGGTTACAGTCAGTGAGCCTGGGCGGGGGGGATCTCAGCTCAGTTCACCGAAAAACCACAAGCCAAGACTTGATAGGATGACCACTCTCTGTATGGGAACCCTGAAAAAAGAGTAAGATGGGGCCTGTTTGTCTTCCTCTGGGAGGGAGAGACCCAGTGTGACAGACTACCTGGGGACAGCTCTCAGTGCTGGAGCTCTGCAAAAAACAGGAATGCAGCAATGCCCCAGCTTCCCCAAGGAGGGGCAAAGTGGGTGCATGCAGGATCCAGTGACCATGTCCTAAGTCAGGACCCTACAGGGTTCAATAAGGTGGGACCACCTGCTTTGCCCCAGTAGGATCAGTGTGGGCATGCAGGGCAAGAAGCTGCAGAGTTTGGCACACACAAAATTGAAGATCTTTTATCCCTGAGGGTTTAATGAAAAGAGGAGACCATGATCTTACAGTTCAGGGGACGGGGATTGGTATCTGGCCATTTTTATTTTGATTTTCTAAAGGAGTCAGAAAGTTCCTTCAGGGAACAAAAGCCACAGAGAACCAATTTACACTGAGTCTGGTCCCCTGGCAAGGTGTGGTGCAGCTCCATCCATGCATAGCAGAGTAGCAGACCCCTCCCCCAGAAGGCCAACTGGGAGAACAGGTGCACAGCAAGTTTACAGACCACACAAAAGTAAAGCTGTAGAACTAGGGGAAAAGAGTATATAGAATTGAGGTTTGTTCTCCTGAATTATCTTTCAGGTTAAAATTTTCAATTTCTTTTATTTATTTATTTATTTATTTATTTATTTTTGTTTTTCAATTAGTTTCTTATTTTATCAATTCTTTGCTCTTGTTTTTTTCTTACTTTCACTTTTTTACATTTACATTCTACAGATGTATTCTTCATTTTTGGCTTCCTTTCACTCTATTCAATTTTATATTTGTATATATATAAGTTTTGCTTTATTTACAATTTTGGAATTAAGTGTATTCTAATATATAGATCAAAATACACTCAGGGCCAAGGGTATCACCCTGGTTTTTTTTGACCACCTGGTGAGATTATGTTCTCTCTCACCCCCCCTTTTTCCCCCTCTTTTTGTGTGTGTGTGTGTGTGTGTGTGTGTGTGTGTGTGTGTTTTGTTGTTGTTGTTCTGTTTTGTTTTCTTTGGATTTCTCTAGTGTGTCTTTTGCTTGGGTCATGGTTGAAAATTTTTATTCTGTTTACTTATTCATCCATCCTTCTCTGGGTAAAATGAACAGAAGGAAGAAGTTACCAGAAAACAACCAGAGGTAATACACCCTACCACAGAGCCAACTGATATAAATATGAATAAAATGTCAGAAATGGAATTCAAGATAACAATTATAAAGTTAAGAGCTGGACATGAAAAAAGCATAAAAGACACTGAAGATTTCTTAGTGTAGAAATGAAATCCAATCAGGTTGAAATTGAAAATGCTCTAACAAAGATGCAGTCTAAATTGGATGCTCTAACAACTAGGGTGAATGAGGGAGAAGGGAGTAAGTGACATAGAAGACAAGTTGATGGCGAGGAAGGAAGCTGAGGAAAGGAGAGGAAAACAACTAATAGACCATGAGGAGAGGCTTCAAGAAATCAGTGATGCAATAAATTTTTGGGGTGCCTGAAGCTGAAGAGAGAGAAGGCCATAAGTATATCTGAAGAAATCATAGTTGAGAACTTCCTTAGTCTGAGAAGGAAACAGGCATTCATGTCCAAGAGGTAGAGAGGACCCCCTCCAAAATTAATAAAAATAGATCAATACCCCAACATATAATAGTGAAACTTGCAAATTTCAGAGATAAAGATGATATCCTGAAAGCAGCTCGAGACAAGAAGTCCATTACCTACAGGAGTACAAACATTAGATTGGCAGCAGATCTATCCACAGAGACCTGGAAGGCCAGAAAGGACTGTCAAGATATATTCAGGGTAATAAATGAGAAGAATATTTAGCCAATAATACTTTATCCAGCAAGGCTGTCATTCAGAATGAGAGGAGAGATAAAGAGATTCCAGGACAGAGAGAAACTGAAAGAATATATGACCACCACATCAGCTCTGCAGAAAATATTAAATGGGATCCTGTAAGTGAAGAGACAGCCCAAGAGTAACATAAACCAAAAAGAAAGAGAGACAATTTAGAGAAATAAGGATTTACAGGTAATACAATGGCACTAAATTCATCTTTCCAAAGTTACTCTGAATGTAAAAGAGCTAAATGCTCCAGTCAAAGGACATAGGGTATCAGATTGTATAAAAAAGAAAGACCTATCTATATGCTGTCTACAAGAAACTCATTTTATACCTAAAGACACCTCCAGATTGAAAGTGAGGGGACAGAGAAACACTTACAGTGCTAATGAACTTCAAAGCAAAGCTGGGGTAGCAATCCTCATCAGAAAAATTAGATTTTTAAACCAAAAACTGTAGTAAGGAATGAAGAGGGACAATGTATGATACTCAATGGGTTTACCCAACTAGAAGATGGAACAATTATAAATATTCATGCTCCTAATTTGAGAGCAGCCAATTATATCAACCAATCAATAACCAAAGTAAAGAAACATATTGAAAATAATACAGTCATATGAGGGGACTTCAAAACCCCACTCACAGCAATGGACAGATAATCTAAGCAGAAGATGACAAGGAAACAAGAGCTTTGAATGACATAATGGACCAGAGGGACTTCACAGATATATACAGAATATTCCATCCCAAAGCAAGAGAATACACATTCTTTAAGAGTGCACATGGAACTCTTTTTCCAGAACAGATCACATACTGGGTCACAAATCAGATCTCAATCAATACCAAAAATTGGGATTAGTCCCAGTTTATTTTCAGACCACATTGCATTGAAACTTGAACTCAATCACAAGAGGAAATTTGGAAGGAAATCAAACATTGGAGGTTAAATAACATCCTAATAAAGAATGAATGAGTCAATCAGGAAATTAAAGAAGAATTTTAAAAATTCATGAAAATTAAAGAAAATGAAAGCACAATTGCTTAAATTTCTGGGATACCGCAAAGGTGGTCTTAAGATGGAAGTACAAGCAAGACAAGCCTCATTCAAAAAATCAGAAAAATCCCAAAACATATAAGGTAACTTTACACCTAGAGGAACTAGAGAAAGAACATTAAATAAAGCCTAAAACAAACAGGAGAAGAGAAATAACAAAGATTAGAGCAGTAAACAATGAAATAGAAACCGGAAGAACAGTAGAACAGATCAACAAAACTAGAAGCATGTTCTTTGAAAGAATTAATCAGATCAATAAAACTCTAGCCTGATTTATGAAAAAGAACAGTTTGGACCCAAATTAATAAAATCATGAATTAAAGAGGAGGGATCATGACTGCCACCAAGGAAATACGAACACTTTTAAGAATATAATACGAGTAACTATACGCCAACAAATTAGGCAATCTGGAAGAAATGGATGCATTACTGGAAACATATAAACTACCAAAACGGAAAGAAGAAGAAATAGAATATCTGAACAAACCCATAACAAGGAAGGAAATTGAAACAATAATCAAAAATTTCCCCCCAAAAAATCATTCCAGGGTCAGATGGCTTCACAGGGGAATTTTACCAAACATTTAAAGAAAAAATAATACCTATGTTACTGAAGCTGTTTCATAAAATAGAAGTAGAAGAATCACAGACCTGTACCCCTGAAATAAAACAAAACAAAACAAAAAATAAATGAATGGGTACAGAAAAAGATAATAAATAACCCTCTCAAAAAAAGTAGAAGTGGAAGGAAAAATTCCAATCTCATTCAATGAGTCCAGCATTACTTTGATCTGAAAACCAGACAAAGACCCCATCAAAAAGGAGAATTACAGACCAATATCCCTGATGAACATGGATACCAGAATTCTCACCAAGACACAAGCCAATAGAACCAACAGTGCATTAAAAGGATTATTCACCACAGCCACGTGGGATTTATTCCTGGGCTGCAAGGGTGGTTCAACATTCACAAATCAATCAATGTGATACATCACATTAATAAAAAAAAAGGACAAGAGCCATATTATCCTCTCAATTGATGCAGAAAAAGCATTGGACAAAATATGCATCATTTCTCAATTAAAACTATCCACAGTGTAGGGATAGAGGGAACATACCACAATATTATAAAAGCCATCCACAAAAAACTCACAGCTAGTATTCTCAATGGGGGAAAATCTGAAAGCTTTTCCCCTAAAGGACAGGACCTGGACAGGGATGCCTACTCTCAGATATGTTGTTCAACACAGCACTTGAAGTCTTATCCTCAGCAGACAACAAAAAGATATAAAAGGCATTCAATTTGGTGAAGAATAAGTCAAATCCTCACTCTTTACAGATGACATTATACTTTTTGTGAAAAACCCAGAAGACTCCACCTCAAAAATTGCTAGAACTCATACAGCAATTCACTGATGTGGCAGGATATAAAATCAATACACAGAAATCAGTTGCATTTCTATACACTAACAATGAGACAGAAGAAAGAGAAATTAAGGAATCCATCCCACATACACTTGAACCAAAAACCATGATAACTAGGCATAAACCTAACCAAAGAGGTAAAGTATCTCTACTCTAAAAAACTACAGAACACTAATGAAAGAAATAGAGGAAGACACAAAGAGATGGAAAAACTTTCCATGTTCATGGATTGGAAAAATATTGTTAAAATGTCCATGACACCAAAAGCAATCTGCACATTGAAAACAATCCCTACCAAAATACCATTGACATTTTCCACAGAGATGGAACAAATAATCCTAAAATTTGTATTGAGCTAGAAAAGACCCTGAATAGCCAGAGGAATGTTGAAATAGAAAAGCAAAGCTGGGGGAATAACAATACCTGACTTTAAGATGCATTAAACAGCTGTGAAAATCAAGAGAACATGATACTGGTACAAAAAGAGACACATAGATCAATGGAACAGAATAGAGAAACCAAAAATGGACCCTCAAATCTATGTTCAAGTAATATTTGACAAAGCAAGAAAAAATATCCAGTGGAAAACGGATAATCTCTTCAATAAATGGTTCTGGGAAAATTGGACAACCACATGCAGAAGAATGAGACTGGACCATTCTCTTACAACATACACAAAGATAAACTCAAAATGGATGAAAGACCTAAATGTGAGACAAGAATCCATCAACATCCTAGAAGAAAACACTGGCAACAACCTTTTTGACCTTGTCCATAGCAACTTCTTTCTAGACATGTCCCTAAAGGCAAGGAAAACAAAGGGAAAATGAACTATTGGGACTTCACCAAGATAAAAATTTCTGCACAAGAAAGGAAAGAGTCAACAAAACTAAGAGGCAACCTACAGAATGGGAGAAGATATTTGCTAATGACATATCTGATAAAGGGCTAGTATCCATGTTCAATAAAGAACTTCTCAAACTCAACACCCAGAAACCAAATAATCAAGTCAAGAAATGAGCAGAAGGCATAAACAGACTCTTCTCTAAAAAAGACATACAAATGGCTAACAGACATGAAAAAATGCTCAACATCACTAGCCGTCAGGGAAATACATATCAGAACCCCAATGAGATACCACCTTACACCAATTAAAATGTCTAAAATTAACAAGACAGGGAACAACAAATGTTGACGAGGGTGTAGAGAAAGGGGAGCCCTCTTACACTGTTGTTGGGAATGCAGGGTGGTAGAGCCACTCTGGAAAACAGTTTGGGGGTACCTCAAGAAGTGAGAAATAGAGTTACCCACAACCCAGCAATTGCACTACTTTGTATTTACACCAAAGATACAGGTTTAGTGAAACGAAGGGACATCTGCATGCCAATGTTTTAGCAACAATATTTATAGAAGCAATGTCCAGAAAAGTCAAAGTGTAGAAGGAGCCAAGATGCCCTTTGTCACATGAATGGATAGAGAAGATGTAGTATATATCAATAGTGGAATATTACTCAGCCATCAAAAAGGATGAATACCTACCAATTACATCAAGATGGATGGACCTGGAGGGTATGATACTAAGTGAAATAAGTCAATTGGAATTAGACAGTTATCATATGGTTTCATTCATTGAATGTACGAAAAAGTGCAGAGGATCATAAGGGAAGGGAGAGAAAACTGAATGGGAAGAAATCAAATAGGAAAAAGAAAGTCATGAAAGACTCAACTCTGGGAAACAAACAGGATTGCTGAGGGGAGGCAGGTGGAGAGATGGGGTAACTGGGTGATGGGTATTAAGGAGTGCATGTGCTGTGAAGAGCACCGAGTTCTATATGCAACTGTTAAATTATTGATCACTACACTTGAAACTAATGATGTACTATATTTTGGTTAACTGAATTTAAATAAGTAAGTAAAAAGAGAAAAAGGCATATCTCATTTGGTTCTGTGGGAAAGCATGCAACTCTTGATCTCATGGTTTTAAGTGTGAGCCCCACATTTGGTGTAGAGATTACTAAAATAAATAAATACGTAAATTTTAAAAAGAAAGCTATTTTTAAAATAATTGGATTTTTAAAGATTTTTTTAAATTGTACTTCAAAGTTTTATCTTTTTAATTTTTACTTTTTTATTGTTTAATTTTAATTTTTTATTGTATTCAGTTAGCCACTGTATAGTGCATAATTAGCTTTTGGTGTTGTGTTCCATGCTTTATTAGTTACGAATAACACCCAGTTGGTGAGTGCTGTGAAGTGTGTAAACCTGGCAATTCACAGACCTGTTCCCCTGGGGCTAATAACACATTATATGTTATTAAGAATAATACCCAGTGCTCATCACAGCATGTACCCTCCTCAATACTCATCACCCTATTACCCACTTCTCTCACTGTCCTCCCCTCTGAAACCCCAAGATTGTTCCTTGGTGTCCATAGTCTCTCATAGTTCATCTCCCTTTCCTATTTCTTCCCCTTCAGATTTCATTCCCTTCCCCTATGGTCCTCTGTGTTATTGCTTATGTTCCACACATGAGTGAAGCTGTATGATAATTGTCTTTCTCTGCTTGACCTACTTCACTTGACATAATCCCCCCAGTTCCACCCATGTTGATGCAAATGGTGGGTATTCATCCTTTCTGATGGCTGAGTAATATTCCATTGTGTATATGAAGCACATCTTCTCTATCCATTCATGTGACAGAGGGCATCTTGGCTATTGTGGACATCGCTACTAGAAACATTGAGTTGCATGTGCCCCTTCTTTTCACTACATCTGTATCTTTGGGATAAACGCCCAATAGTGCAATTGCTGGGTCGTAAGACAGCTCTATTCTTAACATCTTGAGGAAACTCCATAATGTTTTTCAGGGTGGCTGTACCAACTTGCATTCCCACCAAAAGTGTAAGAGGGTTTCCCTTTCTCCACACCCCCCACCAACATTTGTTGTTCCCTGTCTTGTTAATTTTTGCCATTCTAACTGGTGTAAGGCTGTATCTCATTGGGATTTTGATTTGTACTTCCTTGATGGTGAGAGATTTTGAGGACTTTCTCATGTCTGTTAGCCATTTGTATATCTTTTTTGGTGAAGTGTCTTTCCATGTCTTCTGCCCATTTTTTGACTGGGTCATTAGTTTTTCGAGTGTTGAGTTTGAGAAGTTCTTTATAGATCTTGGATATCAGCCCTTTATTTGTAATGTCATTTGCAAATATCTTCTGCAATTCCATGGGCTGCCTCTTACTTTTGTTGACTGTGTCCTTTGCTGTGCAGAAGCTTTTTATCTTGATGAAGTCACAAAAGTTCCTTTTTGCTTTTCTTTCACTTGCCTTTGGAGATGTGTCTCCAAATAAGTTACTGTTCCCATTGTTGAAGATGTAAGTGCTTATGTTCTCTAGGATTTTGATGGATTCCTTTCTGGCACTTTCATCCATTTTGAGATGATCCATTTTATCTCTATATATGGTGTAAAGGAATAGTCCACTTTCATTCTCCTACATGTAGGTCTCCAATTTTCCCAGCACTGCTTATTGAAGAGAGTGTCTTTTTTCCATTGGATATCTTTTCCCTGGTTTGTCAAAGATTAGTTGACCATAGAGTTGAGGGTTCATTACTGGAGTCTCTATTCCATTCCATTGGTCTATGTGTCTGTTTTTGTGCCAATACCATTCTGTCTTGGTGATCACAGCTTTGTAGTATAGCTTGAAGTCAGGCAATGTGATGTCCCCCACTTTGATTTTTGTTTGTTTGTTTGTTTGTGTTTTCATCATTCCCTTGATGATCCAGGCTCTTTTCTGGTTCCATATAAATGTTAGGATTTTTTTGTTTCAGCTCTTTGAAAAATGCCAGTGGTGTTTTAATGGGGATGGCATTGAAAGTGTAAATTGCTCTGGAGAGGATAGATATTTTAAAAATATTTATTCTTCCAATATATGAGCATGGAATATTTTTCCATCCTTTTGTGTCTTCCTCAATTTCTTTCATAAGTGTTCTTTAGTTTCTAGAATATAGATCCTTACCTCTTTAGTTAGGCTTATTCCTAGTTATCTTATGATTTTTGTTGCTATTGTGAATGGAACTGAGTCCTTAATTTCTCTTTCTATAGTTACATTGTTAGTGTATGGAAAAATAACAGATTCCTGTGCACTGATTTTGTATCCTGAAAACCCAAAAGACTCCACTCCTAAATTTCTAGAACTCATACAGCCATTCGGCAATGTATCAGGATGTAAAAAACAATTGAAATTTGACCCCTTCTTCACATATGCCAAAAAAATTAGTGTCAAATTCATTAAAGCTCTATGAACAGCAAACAATAAAAGTTCTAGGAGGTTCATGGACAGGTTTATTAGGCAGCACCCCAAAACCCTCTAACCATGAAGAAAAAGATTGAAAAATTTGACTACCTTTAGATTCAGATCTTCTGTTCATTTACAAAGTGGGAGAAAATATTTGTAGTATGTACAATTGACAAATGAATGTGTAGCAGGTAGGACACTAGGAAAGACACTATCCATAACAGCTCCACATTGGAAAAAAACCCTTATTGTATCTATTTCCTAAGAGCTCATTCTAGTTGCTGTGAAGTATTCTGTTACATAGTTTATGCCACAGTTTATCCATTGCTTTTCTGACAAATGCATCATTTATGCTTTCTTCTATAGAGGTAATATAGTGGTTTCTTCTATAGAGGTGATCATCTTTTCTTAAAAGTCAACTTGCAACTGAGTGACTGGGTGGCTCAGTTGATAAGCTTCTGCCTTTAGCTCAGGTCATGATCCCAGTGTCCTGGTATTGAGTCCCATATCAGGCTCCCTGCTTGGTGGGAAGCCTGCTTTCAGTCTCCCTCTCCCCCTGCTTGTGTTCCTGCTCTTGCTATCTCTCTCTCTGTCAAATAAATAAATAAATAAATAAATAAATAAATAAATAAAATCTTTAACAAAAATCAACTTGTGAGAATTCTTTGTATGTTAAGGATCTTAACCTAGTATCTGTCATATATATTATGAAATGTATTGCCTAATTTGCCATTAATCATTTATCTTTCTTTACAATATTCTGCACCATGAAAGCTTTACATTTTAGGCAACAAATTTATCATCAGTATTAAAAAAAAAAGCCAATTCTGTTAAAAAAATATCAGAAGCATCCAAAAGAAAATACAAACAAGCATTCTAATTATGATGCATGTAAAAAGACAGTGGATGTCTTTCCACATAGAAATAATGGCCAAATATTTAAAAATTATCAAATGGATGTCAAATATCTTTATTAAATTATACCTAACATAGAAAGTTTCACTCTAGCTATCTGTCACACTTTTATCCTTCTCTACTAATTGTATTAAACAAATTTATAAAATTAAATTATTCATGCAAATATATGCATATCTACATTGAAGAATCTTATGTATATTGAAATCATAGTTTATCCTTCCCCTAATATTTAGTATTTTGATCTCACATAATTATCCTAGTATTTTCTTATTCTATTTTCAGAATAATTACTTATGACTTCAAGATTTGGTAGACAATATGTTCCAGAGGGCAAAAATAGTTTCTACTTGTATTAAAGAGAAACACCAAGATAAGAGTAAGTGATGATACACAAACCTAAAGTACTGAAAACATTTAGTTCACTTTCAAAATACTGAAAATTGCCTTCATTTCTTGTGACAAATTTAAGTGACTAGGTCACTCTAATAATACTTTAAGTATAAGGGTGTAAGTCTATGTTGTTCCATGGTTTCTTTTCACCAATAATGTTTTCTGTTCTCTACTCAACTTGCAAGACTCAAAATGTAGACTATATCTTCTAAAAAGTCCTCCCACTGCAACACTGATTATTAATCTTACTTCATTGATGTGGAAAAATGAAGAAAGTGAAGGTAAAGAAGGAGGTGGAAGAGGGAGGAGGAGGAGGAGATGGAGAAGATGGAAGAGGAGAAGAAGAAGGAGGAGAAGGAAAAGAAAAAGAAGAAGAAGAATGAAGAAGAAGAAGGAAGAAGAAGAAGAAGAAGAAGAAGAAGAAGAAGAAGAAGAAGAAGAAGAAGAAGAAGAAGAAGAAGAAGAAGGAGACAGCTGTAGGCTCAAAATGGTGTCACTTAGTCTGAGTTCCCAAACACCCAATCTAATTTCAGTTTCAATCTCCCCCAGAAATCTGGCCTTAACCAGTCATTCAGGAAAAATTTTCTTTCCATCAGCACCAGTGAGTTTATCACAGCACCAATCAGTCTGTCATTGGGTTTTCCTTATCTCCCAAAGAAATGTGAGGTAATTTGCATTATAGTACACCTTGTTTTTATCCCCTAACAAACAGCCTTAGCTAGGACAATAGTTTTCTTTTGCTAGTAACTTCCTTTTCCCCCACCCTCCTTCTATAAAAACCTTCCATTTTTCACAACTCCTGGGAATCTTTTCTGTATACATATATAACTAGAGAAAATGGCCAGGACTTGATAGATTTTTTACGAATAGACCAGGATGTGTATCTTCTTAAGGGAACAGAAATACTTGCTTTTTGCAAGGAATTTCTGTCATAGGCCACAAGGGCCCATCATACCTCACAAAATCATGTTAACAGTATTTCCGTTAAATGAAAACACAGCTGCCACTTAAGAGTAAATAAACACCACCACAAAACCTGCTGAGTAATGGATATCTGCTACTTCTCTCTTTTCTTTGACGGAATGGTGAAGAAATGGAATGCAAGTATCACTGTATGTGCTAGAATGAGCGCATCTCTATTGGTGTTCAGCCAACCTGAAAATTACATCCAACCAATTCAGTCTCAGTTCAGTTGAATGCAAAGCTGATTAAATGGTCTTTTGTTTAGGAGTGTTAAGTGACCGTGTCCAGGTACGGATTGAGGTGAATCCAGATATCAAAGCGGTTTTGAAGTACCTACCATATAGATTTTCTAATCTTAATGATTGATAACCCTAGTATCTGGCATTTTTACTCATCTTTTAATTATAACTTCTACCTATGGTTTTTCATTCTAACTGTTATTGTTGGCTTCTAGTCCACATGGTCACAACAGATTTATCAGGTAGCTTACTCTGCCTCAATATTAATTAAAATCCCTAAACCCTACTTAGGGGTTAAGCATTATTTCTTTTCAAATTGAAAGAAACACAGAGTGGACTATTAGGAAGTAAAATAGGGTACCACAGCCTATCTGTATTTAATATACCTAAATTATAGCTTTTATATTTTGCTATATGTCTAGCATCAATGGTACAACAATAATTAGACAGGTGATTTATTTTTCATTTATTTGTTTCAATCAAGCTGAGAGAAAGTGAAGCATTCTCTGGGCTGAACATGATTAGTTTAAAGAGACTCAGTATAAATGCTCCTTAAAATCCCTACATCTTAGATAATAATAAGCTTTTGAGATGGTTTAGCATAAGTCTGGAAAACTGTGAACTTTGGTGTACTTTAACAATTAAGGCAATTATGGAGAAATATTCACCAAAATTTTAAAGTATTTTTCATTAATGGCCCAAGTAGAATTTTACTGAAATTGCTTATTTGTTTCTTTGTATCCCCAAATAAATTGCAACATCTTAAGGGGTGGGATGCTTTCCTGTTCATCATCACATCCCGGGTGTCAATTACTGATATTCAATAAATATTTGAATTCAATTAGATCTTCAATATCTTCAGGTATTTGACACCAATTGTGAAAAAAATACACCATTTGTATATGGATGCAGACTACTTGTGAGTTATTTTGTAAGAGCGAATATGTCCCTACTATTTTTGGCAAAGATTTTTATTGAGATATATAGAATTATAATACTTATATGGTCACCCTTAGAAATCATATCCCAATATATGGATATTCTCCATATCCCATTTTTTAATTATTCCCTTTAAATTGGTGTCATATTCTGTTTCTAAACCTCATACAGAGTTACAAATTTTGGCAGAATCCAACTTCTAGCCTAATGGAAAAAAAATCAAATGAGAAATGATTATGCATTTTAAAATACAAGAGAAATTAAAATAATTAGGTTAAAATGCCCTTTTCTTCCCTTATCTCTGGGACACAAGCTATAGAATCACTTTCCTGGGTCTTAACTAGTCCTTTCAGGAGCATCTAGACAAACTGAACAAATCAGTCCTGAAGAATTTGAGGATCATGTCAATCAGTCTATGCTTATTTTGCTAATATTTAGTCTGTACTAACTCTTCCATTTTCTGGTTACATTTATATTTACAGTATTCATTCTATGCACATTTACAGTAGTCATTCCGTGACTATAGAGTAAGAGATATCTTGCTGTAGTGCATTAGACTAGAAATTTACATATAAATTCTACGACTATTTTCACTATTTTCATGGCCATTTAGAAAGTGTGACAAAAATACAGTATTCTAGTGATGATGAACATTTTTTCATGTGTCTGATAGCCATTTGTATGTCTTCATTGGAGAAGTGTCTGTTCATATCTTCTGCCCATTTTTTGATATGATTATCTGTTTTGTGTGTGTTGAGTTTGAGGAGTTCTTTATAGATCCTGGATATCAATCTTTTGTCTGTACTGTCATTTGCAAATATCTTCTCCCATTCCATGGGTTGCCTTTTTGTTTTCTTGACTGTTTCCTTTGCTGTGCAGAAGCTTTTGATTTTGATGAAGTCCCAAAAGTTTATTTTGGCTTTTGTTTCCTTTGCCCTTGGAGACATATCTTGAAAGAATTTGCTGTGGCTGATATCGAAGAGATTACTGCCTATGTTCTCCTCTAGGATTCTGATGGATTCCTGTCTCACGTTGAGGTCCTTTATCCATTTTGAGTTTATCTTTGTGTACGGTGTGAGAGAATGTTCATCATCACTAGCCGTCAGGGAGATTCAAATTAAAACCACATTGAGATATCACCTTACACCAGTTAGAATAGCCAAAATTAGCAAGACAGGAAACAACATGTGTTGGAGGGGATGTGGAGAAAGGGGGGCTCTCTTCCCTGTTGGTGGGAATGCAAGTTGGTGCAGCCTCTTTGGAGAACAGTGTGGAGATTCCTCAAGAAATTAAAAATAGAGCTTCCCAATGACCCTGCAATTGCACTAATGGTTATTTACCCCAAAGATACAGATGTAGTGAAAAGAAGGGCCATCTGTACCCCAATGTTTATAGCAGCAATGGCCACTGTTGCCAAACTGTGGAAAGAACCAAGATGCCCTTCAACGGACGAATGGATAAGGAAGATGTGGTCCATATACACTATGGAGTATTATGCCTCCATCAGAAAGGATGAATCCCCAACTTTTGTAGCAACATGGACGGGACTGGAAGAGATTATGCTGAGTGAAATAAGTCAAGCAGAGAGAGTCAATTATCATATGGTTTCACTTATTTGTGGAACATAACAAATAGCATGGAGGACATGGAGAGTTAGGAGAAGGGAGTTGGGGGAAATTGAAAGGGGAGGTGAACAATGAGAGACTATGGACTCTGAAAAACAATCTGAAGGGTTTGAAGAGGTGGGGGGGGTGGGAGGTTGGGGGAACCAGGTGGTGGGTATTAGAGAGGGCATGGATTACATGGAGCACTGGGTGTGGTACAAAAACAATGAATACTGTTATGTTGAAAATAAATTAAAAAATGATTTAAAAAATACAGTATTCTATTCAAAGACTTTTTTAAAAAAAGATTTTATTTATTTATTTGACAGACAGAGATCACAAGTAGGCAGAGAAGCTGGCAGAGAGAGAGAAGGGGAAGCAGGCACCCTGCTGAGCAGAGACCACCCACCCCCCCAATATGAGGCTCAATCCCAGGATCCTGGGATCATGACCTGAGCTGAAGCCAGAGGCTTTAACCCACTGAGCCACCCATGCACCCCCCCAAAGACGTTTTAATAGAAGAGATTACCTATTTAAGCATCACATGTTTACATTATCTTCTGGATTTTACTTTTGTCATGAAGGCATCAACAATGCTTGTGTATCTACTTGTAATACTTGGACCGTAGCCTGTCTCTTCCTAGAGTGATCTTGAATTTGACCTTATCTCTACCAAAACAAGCAAGCAAACAAACAATAACAAAAAAAAATCAGGTATGTGGCTTGCTTATAAAATATGAGGAGCAGAGGCACCTTGGTGGCTCAGTTAGTCAAGCGTCTGCCTTCAGCTTGGGCCATAATCCCAGTGTTCTTGCTCAACAAGGAGCCTGCTTCTCCCTCTCATTCTTCCTGCCACTCCCCCTGTTTATGCTCATTCTCTCTCTCTCTCTGTCAAATAAATAAATAAAATCTTTTAAAAATAATAAAATAAAAAATAAATAAATAAATGATGAAATAAATAAAATAAAATACCAGTCACAAAATAGAACTCTGGAAATGAGTATTGGACTGTGTATTTCTAGAGGTAACTTACTCATTTGACAATATTGTTACAGAAAAAAAAACTTTATTGAAAAGGGGCAGGAGCATCACTATGGAAATAAACCAGATGTTTCTTAATCTGTAGAAGTTAGTGAATGATAGACCAGATATCTTTCCCAATCTCTTCCTTTTCATTATTATTTACTATTTTGGAGAGAGGCTGCTTGTTACACTAGACTAAGTTTAGAAGTTGTCATCATTATTAACATGTTAGTTAATTTTGAACCTTCACTGTCAAAACCTTAATACTTTCAGGTTACATCTATTTCAGATTACATGAAATTCTTCAATACCAAATGTGGAGCAAATTCCTTTATTGGAAAGACTCAATACTACATCTGCATCTCAAGTTGCTGGTTGGGTTGGTTTTAAGTTATCACAATAATTGAAGTCTGAAGGCTTTTCCCTGGCATTCATTATTCACATGAATATTGCTTTTTTAATCTTATGTGATCTCATGCTGTCTAAATGAAAGTTTATAGTGCAAATCCCAGGACTATGATCTACTTAGAAAACTACTTAGAAAATATGTGTTGCATTAGGGAGTTCAGGAAAAAAAAATAATGACAATTCTTAAGCAATTATTCTTATTAGAAGTGAACAAGAGTGTATTCATCTGCCTCCCCAGCAAAGATCCACATGTGTTAATCTCACATTCCCAACAGCTTCTCCAGGTCACTGATGCACAGACATTCCCTCTTCTACAAAAAGTTAAGGTCTTTAGTCTGTTTCTACTCAAATCCACCAGGCTCATGGCTTCCAGATTTTATTTGAATAATAATTGTGTAATGTTACTTCTCTACCTAAGAATACTATTGCCTACCATGTCAAATACAACATCTCCCCATAGTTTTGAAGGCACTCCATTCTGTCTCTACAGATAAAAGCCAAAATTAAAACTTGGAAAAAAGACAGCTGAGTTTTCAAGCAGGGTTAATACAGAGAATCTGAGAATTTAAATGTAGCCATAGGTAGACAGCTTGGCAGTGTACAAATTAGAAGCCAAGACATATGGGGAATCTTAAATTCTTACAGTTCAGAACAACATATAAATTCTAAAGAACTGTCCAAGGTTTGAGGGGGTGGAAAATCTTACATATAAAGACAAAAACAAAATGGCTCTAAATGCAGTAAGTATATCAGTCAGCTATTGCTGTTCACCTCCTAAAATAAGTAAAATTGTCAGTTTATGGGTCAATAGGTCGTTCTGTTCATCTAAGCCAGAATTCTGTGATTTTTTTTTCTGGGATTACTCATGCAATAATTAGCTGATGGGTTAACAGGGGCTAGCTTGTGTAGTATGGAATCTTTTCAGATAACTCAGCTCTTATCCATGCATCTCTCACATCTTTTCAGCAAGCTTGCTCAGGCAATTTGTCATGATTTTGACAAGGTCAAAGAGAGGAAACAAAAATGTATAAGCACTTTTAAAGTCTCTACTTGCATGAATCTTGCAATGACCTATTAGTGAAAGAAAGACACATGACGAAGACCAGAGTCAATGTAGAACAGCACTACCAAAATGGTTGGATACAGAGAGACATGACCACAGTAGGTTAAGAAGAAGAAGAAAAAAAAAAAAAGAGTCGAGGGGCGCCTGGGTGGCTCAGTGGGTTAAAGCGTCTGCCTTCAGCTCAGGTCATGATCTCAGGGTCCTGAGATCGAGTCCCGCATCGGGCTCTCTGCTCAGCAGGGAGCCTGCTTCCTACTCTCTCTCTGCCTGCCTCTCTGCCTACTTGTGATCTCTGTCTGTCAAATAAATAAATAAAATCTTTAAAAAAAAAGGAGTCGAAGGTCTTAAATGGAAAGTAGAATGAAACGCATTCTAATCCTCATATTGGGATAAAACTTGTGTGATTTCTGCCCATTTTTCCTCCTTTTTTATTTGTAAAACAGTGTGTTTATGGGTGAACTACATATGTATTATACTAGCAGTTGCTGTTAATGTACTAATATAACTTTGTGGCAGAAGTGTCTTTCTGTATCTTGCATATTCCCAGAAACCATACAAATACTCCACAAAACTAACTTGGGAATTCACAAACATTACACAGATGGAAGTGTCATATGAAAAAATAAGTGATTCCCAAAACTTCATGATATGAAGCTTGCACTTCTAAATGGAATTTTGATATTGCTCTGAAAGGCAATAACTGTTCTTTGTGGCTCTGAGCTTTGATTCAGTCGCACCATTTCTGGCAATTAGTATTTGAAATATTCACTCCAGAATTGTCTTACAGCTTCCCTTGGTTATTACTAACCTTTCTGTACCTTGATCCCATCTCCACTGGGCTTTAAACTCAAAGTCTTTTTTGTTTTTAATCTAAGCCTTTTGATCCTAAAGCAAATCTTCATTTTGGATCCTATGTACTTAGTTTTGTTATTTTTCAAGTATTTTAACCTTACCCTTTCAGCACCTGGTATTCCTCAAAACTTCAATTAGAAAAGTTGTGCCCAAGCCAGACCCATCCCCTTTAAAATCAATCACCAATCATGGAAATTAGCCAAATGATTCCATGGAAGGGAGAGCATGAGCTGGGGTTGGAGCAACAACAGTGAACAATAACCATGATGTCTGTCCTTCTTAGAGCTCAAATTTAGTTGGAAAGACATATAACATAACATTTAATGGAATTGAAAAAGTAATCAAAATGCTAAGAAGAATAGAGCTTCCCTATGACTCTGCAATTGCACTACTGAGTATTTACCCCAAAGATACAGATGTAGTGAAAAGAAGGGCCATCCGTACCCCAATGTTTATAGCAGCAATGGCCATGGTAGCCAAACTGTGGAAAGAACCAAGATGCCCTTCAACAGAAGAATGGATAAGGAAGATGTGGTCCAGATACACTATGGGGTATTATGCCTCCAACAGAAAGGATGAATACCCAACTTTTGTAGCAACATGGACGGGACTGGAAGAGATTATGCTGAGTGAAATAAGTCAAGCAGAGAGAGTCAATTATCATATGGTTTCACTTATTTGTGGAGCATAACAAATAACATGGAGGACATGGGGAGATGGCGAGGAGAAGGGAGTTGAGGGAAATTGGAGGGGGAGATGAACCATGAGAGACTATGGACTCTAAAAAACAACCTGAGGGTCTTGAAGGGGCGGGGTGTGAGAGGTTGGTGGAGCCAGGTGGTAGGTATTAGGGAGGGCACGTATTGCATGGAGCACTGGGTGTGGTGCAAAAAACAATGAATACTGTTACACTGAAAAGAAATAAAAAAATAAAATAAAATAAAATACCATCAGTCATTTCAAAAAAAAAAATGCTAAGATGAATCTTAGTCATCCGGGTTCTTCTCATTTCTTACTCAACAAAAACAGAAGCCTGTAAAAGAACTAAGTGCTCACAATGCATGTGACATAAAAACATTGTTAAAATCTCTAGCTCATCTGTGTAAGCTTCCTAATATCTCAGAACTCATTCAATATAAGGTATTGCATCTGGGACAGTGGTAAGATAAAATAAAACCCTGATGTCTCTTATTAAAGAATTTGCATATTAGCAAGAAGGAAATGCATAATCTACTGATAGCTCAGATTGATAGAAACTAAAAATTTCAGAGTTCCAGCATGATAAAGATGGTAAATTAATTCTCTTTTTCATATAGTAAATAGATATCCTAAAAATTTCATGTACTGGTTATGGGAAAATTAAAAAAAAAAAGCTTTTCTCCTATAAGAACAAAAGACACGGTGGTATTTATGGGGAAAATAATTTACAAATGCTTATAACCAATGTAGTAATCTATTTTGAAAAGAAAGGAGTTATAAGGGCTATAGAAAGTAGCCTTGAAGGGAAAATAGACTTTTCAATTTTCTGTCTGCTAGTTTTCTTAAATATAGCACATTAAGATTTTGATTTGCATCAACAAATTGACAGAAAAATTTCCTAACACTAGGAAAACTAGTTTATTTTTAAAATCCACTGTTCTGACAAGCTCCCAAATCACACACACACACACACACACACACACACACACACACACACACATCACCTCTTCTTTATCCATTTGTCAATGGATGATTTGGCTCTTTCCAGATGATTTGATAATGCTGCTATAAGCATCAGGATGCATGTATCACTTCATGCTATGCAGTGCCGACAATTGGTTTCTCCCCAAACCAGGTTTTCATGCTTCCTACCTTCTTTGATGTGGCTTCTTCTCTTCCTTCATTTATGGAGTTTGTACAGTCATTCTTCTTGTTGATTTCTGGGGTATTTACAATGATTTGATAGTTGTCCAGTTGTGTTAGAGAGATAAGTTGAGCCTAAAGTACTACTCCACTGCCATCTTAGCTACACCTCATCCAAAAATAACTTTTGAATGAATGAATAAAGTATACATTCATAGTAAATTGAAGCCAATATTAAGTAATAAATATTGATTTTATTTATACTTTTGTTTAATCTTAGAAGAAAACATGACTATACTTCCTCTGGTGTTTCCTTGATGGCTGACTGACTCAACTTCTAAATGTACAGAGGCTCTCAGTTGACTCTGCATTAAAATGATCTAACAGCTGTTGTTTGGCTGCCCTAACAATTACCAGCACTTGCCTTGTTGATGACCAAGGTACATGATTTGTGCTTGAGAACAACTAACCCTCCCCTAAGAAGAAATCTTAGAGAGTTGATCATTATTTCTGTAATGAACAACACAGATTTAAATTATTTTCAAGATTATTTTAGAAAATCTTTGAAATCATTAGTAAAGCAAGTTACTAATTAACATAAATATAGCTTATCCTTATTTGACACTGGATTATTCATCATCAGTATCTGATTGTTTACTGGTAGCAAGTTAGGTTTGCCTGTAGAATATTGAGTATTTCAGGGCATTCTTGCAGTTCAGTGAGTCATACCTTGTTAGCATAAATATTCAACAGTTTCTTTTAAAAATTTTTTATTTAAATTCCAGTTAGTTAACATACAGTGTAATATTAGTTTCAATTTGCACAATATAGTGATTCAACATTTCCATACAGCATCCAGTTCTCATCACAAGTGCACTCCTTAATCCCTATCACCTATTTAACCCATTCCCTTCCTCCAACTTCCATCTTGGTGACCATCAGTTTGCACTCTATAGTTATGAGTCTATTTCTTCATTTGCCTCCCACTCTTTTATCCCTTTGTTCATTTCTTCTGTTTCTAAAATTCCACATGTAAGTGAAATCATATGGTATTTGTCATTCTCTGACTGATTTATTTTGCTTTGCAGAATACTCTCTAGCTCCCTCCATGTTGTTGCAAATAGCAAGATTTCATTTTTATGGCTGTGTAATATTCCTTGTGTATGTGTGTGTGTGTGTGTGTGTGTGTGTGTGTGTGTGTGTGTGTATCACATATTCTGTATCCATTCATCAGTTGATGGACAACACTGGGCTGTTTTCATAATTTAGCTCTTTTAGAAAATGATGCAATAAACATTGGCGTGCAAGTATCTCTTCAGATTAGTATTTTTGTATTCTTTGGGTAAAACCTAGTAGCGAAATTACTGGATTGTACCATAATTATATTTTTAACTTTTTGAGGGAACTCCATACTGTTTTCCAGCATGGCTACATGAATATTAGTAAACTGAATCCAAAAGTACACTAAAAAATTATTTACCATGGTAAAGTGGGATTTATTTCTGGTTTGCAAGAATGGTTCAATATTCACAAGTCAATCAATGATTGATTGAGTTGATAAAAGAAAGGATAAGAACCATGTAATCTGAGACAAGATGGCTGAGAACTAGGAGGAGGCGCCGTTTCAACCTGTACCCTAAAGTGAGTTGATTACCTACCAAAGAATTCTGATCACCCATGAAATCAGCCTGAGATTAGAATTATACATGTCTGGATCTCTACGGGGGCAGAAGACACCAGTGGGCAGGTAAAGCAGAGGGGGAGGGAGCCACCAGAAGCGACCCATTGGAAAGTAATACCCCAATACAAAAGTGCCCTGTGACTGGGAACCAGAATTAACTTGGAGTCTGGTTAAAAGCACTCAAAAAGAGCAAAGGATTATAGGGGGAAATTGTGGGAATTGGGGCAGTTAGGGACAGGGGCTTAAGTCCCGGAACCGAGGACAGCCACCCCTGGTACTGAGCCAGAGAAAATGCAGTGAAGAAACCAGGTCTTGGTCCCTGAGCGGAGAGTGCACCTGAGAGCATATGGGTGGCTGCTCCTGTGAGGGGCTGGGAGCCTCACCAGCTGGCAGAACCACAGCCTTTTTGCACTCTCCACGCACATGCCGCGCCGCACTATCAGAGTCTGAGTTGCACCCCACACCTCCCCCCGAGACAGGTGTGTGCAGGCGCCGGCCCAGCACTCTTCATCCTGGAGAGTCTGAGCACTCCCTGCCCATGCCAGCAGGAAAATCTCAGTGTGCTGTCAATGCTTGGGACCTCTCTGGCGGTCTGGAACTGCCCAGACAGCTGCCGTTGTCGTGGTTTTGGGTACAAGCAGGAGTTCCTGCGTCCTCAGGGACCGCGACTGGGAACGTGTTCTGCCAGTAGCCAAGGGGGAATTTATGTGCTCTGGAGCAACCAGAGAGGAACAGACTGAGCCTTCTCTCTGAGATGGAGGTCTGGGTGCAGTTTGCTTCCCTCTAAACCTCTAAAAACCATCAAAAGCTGTCAAGGCGAGAGAAAACAAACAAACAAACAAACAAAAAAAAAAACCTCCAGAGAACAAAAGCCTGAAAAACCGGTTACCTCAGAGCCCACCCCCTTGCCGGGTTGGGAGGACTTAACTCAGGAAACACTGCCTGAAAACCCACGCAGTAGGCCCCTCCGCCAGAAAGCCAACTGGGGAAAAAAGAAAAAAAAAAAGACAAGAAAACAACCACCACTACTTGATAGATACAATTTTATTTTAAATTTGTTCCCACTATTCTGGTTCATTTTTTTTTATAGACAATTTTTTAACCTACTTACCATCACAGTGAGATGTCCAGTACACCAAATTCCATAATAACCTTTTAACCTGAACATTTTGATACATATACCCATGTTTTTCTCTTCCTTTTCTATTTTTTAATTTTTTTTAATTTTATTTCAGTTTAGTTTAGTTTATTCTTTTTTTATTTTTATTTTTTAAAATTCATATAGAATTAAACTTCAAGGTAATCCTCTTTCCCCAATCAATGCTACCCCTATAGGTAACCAAATTTTTAATTCCCCTTTATCTTAGGAAAGTTGAGTCCTTTAACAAAGATATCAAGATACATCCAGGAAGAATCAAAATAACCTTCCTCGCCCACACTGAGAATTTATAACCACTCTCCCATCTTTAACTTCTGCCAGTGATTCTGTGTATTTGTGTTTCCCCTGGTAGTATATAAATCGTACACTTGGGGTTCCTTTTGATGAGGGTCTTTCTTTGTTTTGCATTTATAAATACATATATATTTTTTTCTCTTGTCATCTATTTTTATCAGTCCTTTTGTTTGTCTGTTTTTATTTATATACTTCATAAATCTTACCTTGGGGCCAATTTGTGCTGGGCCTTCCCTTTTATTTTATCTTTCTTTTTCTCTTCCTGTCTCTCTCTCTTTCTGTCTTTTTCTCTTTCTCTTTTTTCACTCTTTCCTTTTTCTTTCGTTTGGGTGGGAACTCTTGATTGCTCCAAAGTGTTCCAGGGTGCACCTTGACTGCACCACAGTCGATACATCAAGCTACATCCGTTCAGACATCTCTCACCAAAATGACTAGGAGGAGGAATGCCCAACAGAAGAAAAATTCAGAGGATGGGCCTTCTGCAACAGAGCTAATGGCTATCAACATAGACAATATGTCAGAAAGGGAATTCAGGCTAACAATTATCCAGACAATAGCTAGGTTGGAGAAAGCCATGGATGACCAAACGGAATTGATTGGGGCAGAACTGAAGGCCACCAGGGATGATGTTCACAATGTTCTCAATGAGTTCCAATCTAATCTAAATTCTATAAAAGCTAAGGTAACTGAGACAGAAGATAGAGTTATTGATCTGTAGGACAAACAGAGAGAAAGGATCAGGAGGAAGCCTGGAACAAACAGCTTAGAAGCCATGAAAACAGAATTAGGGAAATAAATGACACCATGTAACATTCCAACATCAGAATTATTGGAATCCCTGAGAGGGAGGAGAAAGAAAAAAGACTAGAAGATATAGTGGAACAAATTCTCCATGAAAATTTTCCCGATCTTGTGAATGGAAACAGCATTCATGTACTAGAGGCAGAATGGTTGCCCCCCAAGATTATAGAATCTAGAAAGACCTCAAGACACCTGGTAGTAAGAATGAGGAATCATAATTGTAGACAGGATCTCTTGAAAGCAGCTAAGACAAAGAAGCTCCTTACATACAGAGGAAAGCCCATCAGAATAACGTCAGACCTGTCCACAGAAACCTGGCAAGAAGAAAAGGGCTGGCAAGATGTATTCGGGGCACTAAATGAAAAGAACAGCAGCCAAGAATACTTTATCCAGCAAGACTGACATTCAAAATGGATGGAGAGATAGTTTCCAAGACTGGCAAGGCTTAAAAGAGTATGCGACCACCAAGGTGACACTGCAGGAAATATTAAGGGGGTTTTACAAAAGAGGAAAAATCCTAAGAATATCATTGAACAGAAATATAGAGAAAATCTACAGAAAGAAAGATGTCAAAGGTAACACTATATCAATTAAAACGTATCTATCAATAATCACTCTCAATGTGAATGGCCTAAATGCACCCATAAAATGACACAGGGTTGCAGATTGGATAAAATGACAGGACCCATCCATATGTTGTCTACAAGAGACCCATTTCAAACCTAAGGATACACCGAGACTGAAAGTGAAGGGATGGAGAAGCATCTTTCATGTCAATGGGCCTCAAAAGAAGGCCAGGGTAGTGATTCTCATATCAGATAAATTATATTTTAAACTAAAGACTATAGTCAGAGATACAGAAGGACACTACATCATTCTTAAAGGGACTATCCACCAAGAAGGTCTAACAATTGTAAGTATTTATGCCCAAATTTGGGAGCAGCCAATTACATAAGAAAATTATTAATCAATATAAAGCAGCATATTGATATGAATACATTAATAGTAGGAGATCTTAACACACCTCTCTCATCAATATACAGATAATCCAAATAGAAAATCAATAAAGAAACAAGAGCATTGAATGACACATTGGACCAGATGGACCTCATAGATATATACAGAATTCTCCACCCTAAAACCTTCTCAAGTGCACATAGAACCTTCTCAAGAATATACCACATACTGGGTCACAAATTAGGGCTCAACTGATACCAAAAGACTGAAATTATTCCCTGCATATTCTCAGTTCACAATGATTTGAAACTGGAGCTCAATCATAAGGAAAAGTTTGGAAGGAACTCAAACACCTGGAAGCTAAAGACCACCTTGCTTAAGAATGCTTGGATCAACCAGGAGATCAAAGAAGAACTGAGACAATTCATGGAAACCAATGAGAATGAAGACATTTTGGTCCAAACCCTATGGGATACAGCAAAGGCGGTCCTAAGGGGGAAATACATAGCCATCCAAGCCTCCCTCAAAGAAATTGAAAAATCCAGAATACACCACCTGTCTCTACACCTTAAAGAACTGGAGAATCAATAACAAATTAAGCCAACTCCACACACAAGAAGGGAAATAATCAAGATTAGAGCAGAGATCAATGAGATAGAAACTAGAGAAACAGTAGAACGTATCAATGAAACTAGAAGCTGGTTTTTTGAAAGAATCAATAAGATCAATAAGCCATTGGCCACACTAATCCAAAAGAAAAGAGAGAAAGTCCAAATTAATAAAATTATGAATGAAAAGGGAGAGATCACAAGTAACACCAAGGAAGAAGAAACAATAATCAGAAGTTATTATCGACAGTTATATGCCAATAAGCTAAGCAACCTAGATGAAATGGATGCATTTGTGGAAAACTATAAACTCCCAAAATTGTATCAGGAAGAAATTGACAACCTGAATAGACTGATATCTAGTAAAATGATTGAAGCAGTGATCAAAAACCTCCCAAAAAACAAAAGCCCAGGACCTCATGGATTCCCTGGGGAATTCTACCAAACTTTCAAGGAAGATATAACACCTATTCTCTTGAAGCTGTTTCAAAAAATTGAAGCAGAAGGAAAACTTCCAGACTCTTTTTATGAAGCCAGCATTACCATGATCCCCAAACCAGGCAAACACCCCATAAAAAAGGAGAATTTCAGACCAATATCCCTGATGAATATGGATGCTAAGATTCTCAACAAGATCCTAGCAAATAGGATCCAACAGCACGTTAAAAGGATTATCCACCATGAACAGGTGGGATTCATCCCTGGGTTACAAGGATGGTTAAACATTCACAAATCAATCAATGTGATAGAACAAATCAATAAGAGAAGAGAGAAGAACCACATGGTCCTCTCAATTGATGCAGAAAAAGCATTTGACAAAACCCAGCATCTGTTCCTTATTAAAACGCTTCAAAGTGTAGGGATAGAGGGAACATTCCTGAACTTCATAAAATCCATCTATGAAAAACCCACAGCAAATATCATCCTCAATGGGAAAAAGCTTGCAGCCTTCCCATTGAGATCAGGAACATGACAAGTATGCGCACTCTCACCACTGTTGTTCAACATAGTATTATAAGTCCTAGCAACAGCAATCACACAGAAAAGAGAAATAAAAGGTATCCAAATTGGCAATGAAGAAGTCCAACTCTCTCTCTTCGCGATGACATGATACTTTATATGGAAAACCCAAAAGGCTCCACCCCCAAATTACTAGAACTCATATAGCAATTGAGTAATGTGGCAGGATACGAAGTCAATGTACAGAAATCAGTTGCTTTCTTATACACTAACAATGAAAATACAGAAATGGAAATTAGAGAATCGATTCCATTTACTATAGCACCAAGACCAATAAGATACCTGGGAATAAACCTAACCAAAGAGGTAAAGGATCTGTACTCGAGGAACTACAGAACACTCATGAAAAAATCAAAGAAGACACAAAAAAGATGGAAGACCATTCCATGCTCATGGATTGAAAGAATAAACATTGTTAAAAATGTCTATACTACCTAGAGCAATCTATACTTTTAATGCCATTCTGATTAAAATTCCACCGGTATTTTTCAAAAAGCTGGAGCAAATAATCCAGAAATTTGTATGGATTCAGAAAAGACCCCAAAATTCTAAGGAAATGTTGAAAAAGAAAAAGAAAAACGGGGGCATCATGTTACCTGATTTCAAGCTTTACTGCAATGCTGTGATCACCAAGATAGCATGGTACTGGCATAAAAACAGACACATAGACCAGTGGAACAGAGTAGAGAGCCCAGATATGGTCCCTCAACCCTATGGTCAAATAATCTTCAACAAAGCAGGAAAAAGTACACAGTGGAAGAAAGATAGTCTTTTCATAAATGGTGCTGGATAAATTGGACAGCTATATATAGAAGAATGAAACTCGACCATCCTCTTACACTGTACACAAAGATAAACTCGAAATGCATAAAAGACCTCAATGTGAGACAGGAATCCATCAGAATCCTAGAGGAAAACACAGGCATTAACCTCTTCAATATGAGCCACAGCAACTTCTTTGAAGATATGTCTCCAAAGGCAAAGGAAACAAAAGCGAAAATGAACCTTTGAGACCTCATCAAGATCAAAAGCTTCTGCACAGCAAAGGAAACAGTCAACAGAACAAAGAGGCAACCCACGGAAAGGGAGAAGATATTTGCAAATGACAGTACAGACAAAAGGTTAATATCCAGGATCTATAAAGAACTTCTCAGACTCAACACATGCAAAACAGATAATCATGTCAAAATATGGGCAGAAGACATGAACAGACACTTCTCCAATGAAGACATACAAATGGATATCAGACACATGAAAAAATGTTCATCATCACTAGCCATCAGGGAGATTCAAATTAAAACCACATTGAGATACCACCTTACACCAGTTATAATTGCTAAAATTAGCAAAACAGGAAACAATGTGTGTTGTAAAGGATGTGGAGAAAGGGGAACCTTCTTACACTATTGCTGGGAATGCAAGTTGGTGCAGCCACTTTGGAGAACCATGTGGAGATTCCTTAAGAAATTAAAAATAGAGCTTCCCTATGACCCTGCAACTGCACTACTGGGTATTTACCCCAAAGATACAGATGTAGTGAAAAGAAGGGCCATCTGTACCCCAATGATTATAGCAGCAATGGCCACGGTCGCCAAACTGTGGAAAGAACCAAGATGCCTTTCAAAGGATGAATGGATAAGGAAGATGTGGTTCATATACACTATGGGTATTATGCCTCCATCAGAAAGGATGAATACCCAACTTTTGTGGCAACATGGACGGTACTGGAAGAGATTATGCTGAGTGAAATAAATCAAGCAGAGAGAGTCAATTCTCATATGGTTTCACTTATTTGTACAGCATAACAAATAACTCAGAGGACATGGGGAGATGGCGAGAAGAGAGTTGAGGGAAATTGGAATGGGAGATGAACCATGAGAGACTATGGACTCTGAAAATCTGACTGAGGGTTTTGAAGGGGCGGAGGTGGGAGGTTGGTGGAGCCAGTTAGTGGGTATTAAGGAGGGCACGTATTGCATGGAGCACTGGGTGTGGTGCATAAACAATGAATTCTGTTATGCTGAAAAGAAATAAATAAGAAAAAATGCAAAAAAAAAAAAAAAAGCAGTGGACAGGACCCTGGATCCTTGACACTGTGTGTGTCTCACTCGGTAGCCCTAAACCAGCTCTTTCTAGGCTTATATTACTTCAGAGAAATAAATTTCTATTGTACAAAAAAAAAAAACCACGGAATCCTTTTAATAGATGCAGAAAAGCATTTGACAAACTGCAACCTCCATTCATGATAAAATCCTTCAACAAAATATGTTTAGAGGAAACATACCTCAACCTCATAACGGCCATACAGGAAAAACCCAGGTTGGTGGGCTTAGCAAATTATGAACAGAAAGAATACTATTCAGTCTTACCTAACATAAATCTCCAGTTTAATCACTCTAAGACTAGAGTTTGGTGTAGCTGTGATTGGTAACAAATAAACTATGAATGGTGTAAACACTGTTAGTGATGCATGCTGTTATTTCACAGTTCTCTGGTCAGGTTTAGTCCTAGGTATCTTAATGTTTTTGGTGCAATTATAAATGAGAATGATTCCTTAATTTCTCTTTCTGCTGCTTCATTACTGGTGTATGGAAATGCAATAGATTTCCATGCATTGATTTTGTATCCTGTGACTTTAGTGAATTTGTGTATCCGTCCTAGAAATATTTTGGTGGAGTCTTTTGAATGTTCTACAGAGAACTTTACTATCTGCAGATTGTGAAAGATTTACATCTTCCTTGATGATTTGCATGCCCTTTATTTCTTTGTGTTGTTTGATTGCTGTAGCTAGGACTTCCAGTACTATTTTAAATAACATCAGTGAGAGTAGATATCTTTGTCTTGTTCCTGACCATAGAGGAAAAGCTTTCAGTTTTCCCCCATTGAGGAAAATTCTCAAGCCTTATTCAACATCATTCTAGAATCCCAACGCTATATGGTGTTAAATAATTGCAATCAAACAGAGGCCTTGTGAAGAGTACATTCTTTAAAGTCACTTTTTTAAGCAACAGTTAGGGCTTGAGAGTATTACCAACCTAATAAAAAATCAGAAAAAAAATCATACAGTGTACATATATTTATTTCTAAAAGAAAGCTCTATGCTACTTACTATCACACAATTTTCCTTTACCACAACATTATTTGGTGCCACAAAAGTATAGTTAATCTCTTTTGCTCCTGCATAACTTATTTTAACCATTTAAAATCTGGTAATTTGCCAATTTTTTTTCTATGTAGATTCATTTGAAAGTCAAATATATATGGCATTTACTAAAGTCATACATATTCCTCTTGAAATTCTCTGTGAGGTTGCATTTATTAATAAAATTCATCTGCAGTAGCATAAAATTCACAAGTTCAATTCTCTTTAAGCTTTGAATGACAAATTGTCCTATTATCTCATTTCTTTCTTGCTTCATTGACTAAACAATTGCCTTACAGTGGGAACATTTACTTGTGAAGAAAAGATTAATCTATCTTTTTAAAAATGTTGTAATATAATCTTTATAATCCCTCACATTAGTGAGAGTACTGAATACTGAATAATTAAATTCACCATGGTATTAAAGACATCACACACAATCACATTTTTGTATAACAGAAACAGAGAACATCAACTACTTTTCTTACTAAAATCTACCATTTTGTTATTTCAAAATATTTAAGCAATAAATAGAAGTCTTGGGCACCTGGGTGGCTCAGTTGGTTAAGCAACTGCCTTTGGCCCAGACCATGATCCTAGGGTCCTGGCATCGAGTCCCACATCAGGCTCCCTGTTCAGCGGGGTGTCTGCTTCTCTCTCTGACCTCTCCAATCTCATGCTCTCTCTCTCTCTCTCATTCTCTCTCTCTCTCTCAAATAAATAAAATAAAATAAATCTTAAAAAAAAGAAGTCATCATTTAAATTTTAGATTCTATTTCCTTTCCTTTTACTGTCTTCCTAAATAAAAAGTAGCTTTTTCTTAGTAATAAATGGTAGCATTTGACTCATAAATTATTTTGGATCTTTTTATCTAAAAATTAAAAGACTTATAAAATACTTGATGTCTACCTCCAAATAAATAAATAGATAGATAAATGTATAATAAACATCATAAAATATGTAAACTTATTTTGCAGGATTTTAAAATATATATTAAATATATTCGTATATTTTATATATTTATTAAATTTATTTAATATATATAAAAGATAAAAATATTATATATAATGCATATATAAATATTTATGACTATATAATACATGTAAGTATTATATATAATATGAATATGTAAATATTTATACTGTATAAATACATTATATAATGTATGTATATATTATATACATAATATAGAGAGATTTAATTTGACCAAAAAAAGCCTCCTCTTCTCTCTCAATGACTTCATTTTCTATTATTTCTTTTGGCATCTATGATATTTCAAGTAAATACTCCATTTTAGTACCTGGGCTGGAGAGGTAATTTTCAATCATTGATAAAGTAAGTTTCCAAAAATTATAGGAAAATAAGCAAATTGTGAAGAAAATGCAAAAAAAAATATGGTCTGAGAACCCGCATCTTTCAATGATGCCTAAAGTACACATGAATCAGAAAGTAGGCAGTTTAACATGTTTGAGAATTTCAAATTTACCTGATTATATAAGGTATGCATCATATTTTTGATTGATTGGGGAAGGAATTTAATCAGCTATCTTGTCATTTTTTTTCACCTGGTTTCACATTTTTCCTAAAGTTAGCATAAGAATCAAAAACTCCAAACAAATTATTGCTTTTTTGGGGGGGGAGGTGGGTCCTCTACTGTTATAGTGGTATGTCAATGAGGACATTTCATGGAAACATAAATCAAACAATGATGTTTCTGTGGCCTTATGCAAACACTGCATAGAACAAGTTGCCAAAGATATAAAAATAAATCCACAATCTTCAAGAGTTACACAATCTCTATAGGGAAAGATACAAAATATATGCAAAAAAGAAAAAAATCCTGCAAAGTAGAAGACACAGGGTGCAGAGAAGAGGTACAGATTACATTGAATGGGAAGTCAGAGGTTGTAGAGAACAATGGGATTTGAAAAAGATGTAGAAGAAGTCCACTTGGAGATGGTCACATTTTGAATTGGGTCCTGAAGGATGGCAGACATTTTAGATAGAGAGCCTAGGGCAACATTATAAAACTTGATATATGTCTTTCTTCTTCTCTCTATAACATAGTGTTATAACAAAATAACCAAGTCTCTGTAAAGTTACAGACTTTGGATCAAGCTGTTATGAATACAAGAAAAGTCGGCCCTATTCCAAGCCCTTTTTTTGAATCTTCTTATTGGAATGCTTCCCCTTACTGAAACAAACACTTCACACATGAGGTCCTCTGGGATCTAGTCTGGGCTTAACTCTAACAATGGCTAGGATTTTGAACAAGTATGATTTTGCACAAGATGCTTCACTTCTTTATCCTGAATTTCCTTATCTATAAAATGAGAAGATTGGACTCAAATACCATAAGGGTCCTTTACAACTCTCATATACTCTGGATTTGGAATTACTACAGAGCACTAGGTTCCATAACTAATTAGATGTCCATAAGAATCACTTGAGGCCTCTGAAAAATTATACCTTCCAGGTTCTCACTGCAGATTTACTGAATCTTAATTTCTTGGGGGGAGTATCTAGGAGTCTGCACTTTAAAAAACATGCACAATAGTGAAGTTTTATGAATGTACTCCAGTGATGCTTTCTAGATTCCAGCTAGAAAAAAGTATAAAGCCTAGATAACCTAGGCCAGTGAATTTCAAATTTTTAATTTAAATTTGATTAGCCAGGTTACAGTACTCCATTAGTTTTTTTTTTTTTTTGAAGTGAAGTGAAGTGAAAGTTTATTAAGTGAAGGGAGAGCAGAAAGCAAAGAACCAGCTCTCTAGAGTGAAAGGGGTCCCAAATGGGTTTCCACTGAGCGCTTTTAGTGGCAGGCAGTCTTTTTTTGATATAATGTTCAATTACTCATTAGTTGAGTATAACAGCCAGTGCTCATCATATCATGTGCCCTCTTTAATGCCCATCACTCAGTTACTCCATCCACTTACCCACCTCCTTTTTTGAAACCCTCAGTTTGTTTCCTGGAGTCAAGAGTCTCATATGGTTTGTCTCCCTCTCTGATTTCTTCCCATTCAATTTTCCCTCCCTTCCCTTATTGTCCTCTGCACTATTCCTTATGTTCCACATATGAGTGAAACAAACAAACAAAACAAACAAACAAACAAACAAACAAAAAACTAGAATACAACCTATGGAATGGGAGAAGGTATTTGCAAATGACACTACAGATAAAGTGTTGGTATCCAAGATCTATAAAGAACTTCTCAAACTCAGTGTCCAAACTTTAGAATGACTATGTTTCCTACAGTGCAGACTCTTAATATTGTTATTTAAATCTTATATTTCATTTATCTTGCTATCTCACAAAAGAAAAAATTTTGTACAATAAAGTCATTTTCTTCAAGGCTATATTTTCATAACTCTTAGCACATGCAATTCCAAGCAAGATACATTTTTAATCGATTATTAAGTCAATTTACTTAGAAGCAATTTTGAGCATAGCATTTTACTTTTATCCTCTTTTTTTATCATATTCTACTTTAATTATTATTAGTGCTTAGTTTTTAAAATAAAGGCCAGACCTGAACTAACATGTTTGGTCCGTCCCATTTTTTTTTCTCATTAAAGGGAATTTTAATTGAATATAAAAAATAAATACACGATCTCATATAAAGTGTTTAGAAGAACTGCTAGATATATTTCTAGACATGCTTTTAAATAGCTACAGGAAATCTTAATTACTGTCTGGATCACAGCCTCTTTATAAGATTTAAAATTATAGGATCTCATCCGTGCAAATGAGTTTTTTTTATTTTTATTTAATATAAATTTTATTTTGAGAGAGATAGAGAGTGAGAGGCATGAGTGAGATACAGAAGGAGAGGGAGAAAGAGAGAATCCTAAGCAGGCTCCTTGCCCAACACCAAGCCCAACATGGGGCTCAATCCCATAACACTGAGATCATGAAGTGAGCCGAAATCAAGAGTCTAACGCTTAACAGACTGAGCCATCCAGCTCCTCTAAATGAGTTTCATTACAATCGGGACTTCATGATAAAAGCTTAGATCCATTTTAGATTAGTTCTCACAAAGTTTCCACTCACAAATGCAATGTATTCAATCTCTGTTATTACTGATTTATGAGTTTTTATCTGTAATTTGGTTCACAAAAATAGAGGTCATCATTTACTCTCTATGTATACTTATTCTATTTAACATGTTTCTTATTATTCTATTAAAATTCCATTTTTGTTTTTCTTCTGACAGATACACGTAACTCCTCCTACTGCTAATAACATTGTAGGGTAGAGGAAAGACTATTCCTTTTAAGAAGAAAAAAACTGAAAAGACAAAGCATCATGATTAAGGATAAGCTGAAATAGTGAGGCAAAGCAAGATCCAATTGATGTAGAAAGCATAAATACAGCCAAAAGTCTGAGACTTCTCCCTTCATTTTGCCATGCTCGGGGGAAAAAAAAGGATTTAACATATAGATCGGTTAGGGAGACATATGGGATCTCAGCTACATTCATTTAGGAGTAGAACACACATACTTCATGACACAAGTGGTCACAAGTAAGATATTGATATTCTGTTGAACTTTGATTGGAATTGAGAAGTGGTGACAATAGATACCACCAGCATGCCAAACTGTAGACATTCCTGGAGGTAAAGACTTTGTTTATGATCTTTATATGACCCCAAGAAGCATTATGCCTCACAGAAGAAATAATGTTTTGAGAATTCAATTTTGTTTTAGGCTGTTTGGGGCCATGATAGATACATAGCCCGAATTCCTACATATTATAGGCATACCTTCAGTTTTCCTGAACAGGAAAGTTTCAGAGTAAGATGAAAACATTGCTCTAGCCATTAAGTGATAATAGGACAAATCATGGCAGTATGAGAGTATAATCCCAACTTCTCATTTTTCATAACATTCAGAGAGGGTTAGGTTCATAGTATTTGGATAATTTCAACAGGAACATTTCAAAAGTCAACAAATGCCTTGAATTATCCAGAATATTTTTGATATTTGGAAGTAATTTATGTTAGAATTTCATGACAATATAAGTTATTGTCATTTTATATTCATTCCCTTAGATGTGAAATCTTTCCAAAGATCCTGAAACTATAGGAAGCAGGGTAGTCTAAAGAAGATTTTTCTCATTTCTCTACTAGATTCTACAAACACAACAAATTCAAAGACTATGTATACCAGAATGAATAAAAGCCACCTAAAGATATCTGGCCATAATTCCTAGAATTTGTAAATGGTACTTTTAGGGAAAAGAATCTGCAGACGTGATTAAATTAGGGATCTTGAAATGGAAAGATTATCTGGGATTATCCAGGTAGGCCCTAAATCCAATTACAAGTGAGAAAGGCAGACGGAGATTTGACACATACAAGATGAGAAAGTAATTCCACAATGGAGGTGGAGATTAGAGTGATACAGGCAACAAGGCAAGCAAGACTAGGAATGCCAACAGCTACCAAAAGCTGGAAGAGGCAAGAAAATAATTTTCCCCCAGAAGGACTGCAGACCAGCTGACACCTTGATTTCAGCCCAATGATGTCAATTCCAGATTTCTTGTCTCCAGAACAGTAAGAGAGTAAATATCTGTTCTTAAAGGCCACTAAGTCTGTGGTGATTTAGTACAGAAGATTAATACTCCACCCCCTCTCCACCCTCACTGAAGATGCAACATCCTAATTCCCAGAACTTGTGGATATGTTACATTTCATAGCAATGGGGAATTAAGGTTGGAGATGGAATTAAGATTCCTAATAAACTGACCTTAAGATTAGAATACCTCTGATGATCCAGATGGTCCCAAAGTAATCACAAATATCCTTATATGAAAAAAAGGAGGTAGAATAATTATAACCAGATATATGGTATCATGAAAATAATGTTACCAGTCATTGTAAGCTTTCAATATGGAGAAAGGGACCATAAACCAAAGAATGCAGGTGACCTCTAGAAGCTGAAAAACAAAACAAGACAAAACAAACAAATGAAACAAAAAGAGAAAATAGATTTGCTCAGCCTTTAGACAGGAAGACAACCACGACTTTAGCCTTTTTGTGAAGCCCTTTTGACCTCTAGAACTGTAAGAAAATAAACTGTGTTGTTTCAAGCCACTAAGTGTGATAATTTGTTACAACAGCAATAGGAACTAGTACATTACCTTATCAGAAAAAATGTATATGTGCAATCTGAAGATATGTGCATTTATGCTGAGAAGTCTTCAAAATATGCAACAAATGAATACACACAAAATAGTAATATTTTGTCTATAATTCTTTATACCCCGATCTACATCCCCTAATATCCTATAGTTTCTTTTTCAAATCTGATGATGGCATATATACTATCAGATATAAGTATAACTTTCATGATTATTCAGTACTAAGAACTTCACTAGTTCAATGGATATTTCAAAATCAAATGTAAATATTACTAGATACAAAAAATGTTAGTTTACCCTAATAGCTGTGATGTTTATTTTTACATATCAATTTGATTGCATCACAGGATACCCAAATATTTGGCTAAATATTATTTCTCAGTGTGTCTGTAAAGGTATTTCCAGATGAAGATAGCCTTTGAAATGGTGGACTCAGCGAAGCAATGCACCCTCCCTAATGCAGGGATGTAATCCAATCTTTTGTGAACTGGAATATTTTAAGACAAAAGAAGGAAGTAGTCAGACTCAGTCATTCCTACCTTATTGCTTGAGCTGAAATATCAACCTTCTCCGGCCCTTTGCACTCTTGATTCTCAGGAATAATGGATAAGCCATACTTAATTAAAATTAAAAATTTTGCAGTGCAAAATACAATATGAAGGGAATTAGAAGATGAGCCACCAAGTGGGAGAAAATATTTGCCAAAAAACTCCCAATGCACACATCTGATAAAGGACTGCTATTCCAAATATACAAATATCTCCTAAACTCAGCAATAAGAAAATAAACAACCTGATTAAAAAATTAGTTGGAGACCTTAACAGACACCTCATCAAATAAAATATATGGATGGCAAATAAGCATATGAAAAAGGTGCCACATTGTGTCTTCAGGTAAATGCATATTAAAACAACAATAAGATGATACTATTCACCTATTAGAATAACCAAAATCTAGAACACTGAAAGCTCCAAAAATTGACAAGGTTGTGGGGCAATAGGAACTCTCTTTCACTGCTGATGGGAATGTATAAGGGTTTAGCCACTTTGCAGTGGCTGGAAGTTTCTTATAAAACTAAACATACTCTTACCATAAAATCCAGCAATCACGTTCCTTGGAATTTACCCAGAAGAGTTGAAAATTTATGTCCACACAAGAACCTGCACATAGATAGTTACAGAAGCTTTATTAATAATTGCCAAAAATGGGAAACAACCAACATGCCTTTTAAGAAGTGAAGAGAAAAATTAACTATGGTACTTTTAGACAATGAAATATTGTTCAGCACTAAAAAAAAAAAAAAAAAGAAAAAATAAGAAAAAGAAAAAGAAAGAAAGAAAGATAAGAAAGGGAAAGAAAGAAAAAAAAGAAAAGAAAAGAAAAGAAAAGAAGAGTTACCAAACCATGAAAAGACAGGGAAGAACCTTAAATACATATAACTGAAACAAGTCAATCTGAAAAGACAACGTATTGTGTAATTCCAATTATATAAACTTTTGGAAAAAAGCAAAATTATAAGGCCAATAAAAAGATCAGGGGTTATCAAAAGTGGATGGGGGAGAAAAAATAATCAAAGCAGAGTGGTTTTTAAAATATTCTCTATGGTGCAATGATCACTGTATCTCATTATATATTTTTCTAAGGCCATAGAATACATGACACATTAGAGATCATTAGATCTCTAATCTAATGATCTAAGGTAAATTAGTGACTGTAGAGGATTATGATGTGTCAATATAAGTTCATCTTTGATAAAAGAATGTACCATTCTGGTGAATGATGTTAATAATGGGATATGCTGTGTATGTATGAGAGCAGGGGATTTTTGGGAAATATCTGTATCTTCCTCTCACCTTTGTTATAAACCTAAAACTGCTCTAAAAAAATAACATCTTTCTGGCTTTTTGCTACACTTTGCCATAAACTCCAAGCCCTTGCACAGTTGTGCAACTGATTTTCTGGGACAAACCAGCGTGAGCCATAGCATGGTGAGACCCTCCCTCTGTAGGTCTAAAATGAATCTCTTGTAGCAGCATATAGATGGGACTTGTCTTTTTTTTAATTATTATTATTCACTCTAATACTGTATATCTTTCATTTGGAGCATTTAGTCCATTTACATTCTGGGTAATTATTGACAGATAAGAATTAGTGTCATCATATTACCTGTACAGTCACTGTTTCTGGAGATTTTTCTCTCTTACTTTCTAATCTTTGTTGTTTCTGGTCTTTCCCACAAAATGGTTCACTTCAATATTTCTTGCAGGGCTGATTTAGTGATCATGAACTCCTCTAGCTTTTGTTTGTCTGGGAAACTATTTATTTCTCCTTCTATTCTGGATGACATTCTTGTTGGAAAGAGTATTCTTGGCTACATATGTTTCCCCTTCAGCACTTGAATATAACATGGCACTCCCTTCTGTCCTTCCAGGTTTCCTTGGCGAGATCTTCTGCTAACTTAATTTGGCTTTCCTTGTAGTTTAGGAGTTTCTTCTCCCTTTCTGCTTTCATGATTCTTTCCTTGTCTCTGTAAGTTGCAAAGCTTACTACATTTTATCATGGTAGTGGCCAGTTTTTGTTGAATTTGGTAGGAGTTCTCTGCTACTTCTGGATTAGAATGTCTGTTACCTTCCCCAGATTAGGGAAGTTTTCAGCTATAATTTCTTCAAATAAACCTTCTACCTTTTTTGTCCTCTCTTCTTTTTTTCTGAGAGTCCAATCATCTGAGTCTTACTATGATTTATGGAGTCACTGAGTCCCTTAAGTCTACAATGGTTTTGAATGACACACTGGACCAGATGGAATTCACAGATCTATTCAGAACTCTTCATCCTACAGCAACAGAATACACTTTCTTTTCAAGTGTACATGGAACATTCTCCAGAACAGATCACACATTGGGTCACAAATCATCCATCAACAAGTATAAAGAGATTAATATCATACCATGCATAGTTTCAGACCATAACACTATGAAACTTGAAGTCAACTATAAGAAAATATTTGGGAAGAGCACAAATACATGGAGGATAAAGAACATCTTCGTAAGGAATTGATGGATTAAACAGGAAATTCAAAACAAAATAAAATATATGGAAACAAATTAAAATTAAAGCATGAAAGTACAAAACCTTTGGGATGCAGCAAAACTGGTCATAAGAGGGAAGTAAATAGCAATAAAAGCCTACCTCAGGAAGCAAGTAAAGTCTCAAACAATCTAACCATACACCTTAATCAGGTAGGAAAAGAAAAATAAATGGAGCCTAAGGCCAGAAGAAGAAGGGAAGTAATAAAGATTAGAGCAGAAATAAATGATCTGGAAACAAACAAACAAAAAACACAGTAGAACAGAACAGCAAAAGAAAACTAAGAGCCGATTCTATGAATAAATTAATAAAACTGTTAAACATTTAGGCAGGTTTATCAAAAAGAAAAAAGAGAGGACCTAAATAAATAAAATTAAGAATGAGAAAGGAGGTCACAACCAACCATATGGGAATGCAAAAAAAAAAAAAACTTGTAAGAGAATATTATGAAAAACTACATGCCAACAATGGGAAATCTGGAAGAAACGGATAAATTTGTATAAACATACAAACCAAGAAAAGTGAAACAGGAAGTAGAACATTTGAACAAACAAATAAGCAGCAAAGAAATTGAAGCAGTAATAAAAAATAATCCAACAAACAAAAGTCCAGGACTAGATGGCTTCCCACAGAAATTCCATCAGAAATTAATTAATTGATGAATTTAAAATATTTTATTTATTTATTTATTTATTTATTTGCCAGAGAGAGATCACAAGCAGGGGGAGTAGCAGGCAGAGAGAGAAGCAGGCTCCCTGCTGAGCAAGAAGCCTGATGTAGGACTTGATTACTGGACCCTGGAATCATGACATGAGCTGGAAGTAGACTTTAACCAACTGAGCCACCCAAGTGTCCCATCCATCAGATATCTAAAGAAGAGAGTAACTATTCTCCTCACATTTCCCCAAAACCAGACTTGGAAACAGAACTTCCAAACTCATTCTATGAGGCAAGCATTACTTTGATTACAAACCAGAAGACCCCACTAAAAAGGACAATTACAGGCCAATATCCCTGATGAACATAGATGCAAAAATTCTCAACAGGATAATAATCCAACAGTATTATTTGCTATGAACAAGTGGAATTTATTCCTGGACTGCAAAGATGGTTCCATATTGACAAATTGATCAATGATACACCACATTAATAACAGAAAGAGTGAGAACCATATGATCCTCTCAGTAAAGGCAGAAAAAGCATTTGACAAAATATAGGATACATGCTTGATAAAAACCATTAAGAAAGTAGGCACAGAGAGAACATACCTCAACATAAGAAAGGCTATATATGAAAAACCAACAGCTAATATCATCATCAATTGGGGAAAACTGAGAGCTTTTCCTCTAGGGTAAGAAACAAGACATGGATGTCCACTATCATCATCATTATTTAACATAGTGCTAGAAATGTTAGCCTCAGCAATCAGACAACAAAAAGAAATAAAAGGCATCCAAATTGGCAAAGAAGTCAAATTTTTACTCTTCACTGATACTCATACTTTCACATAATACTCTATGTAGAAAACCCAAAAGACTCCAACAAAAAATTGCTAGAACTGATATAAGAATTCTCCTAAGTAACAGGATATAAAATCAATGTATAAAAATCAGTTGCATCAGTACACAACAATAACAATGCAGCAGAACGAGAAATCATGGAATTGATCCTATTTACAATTGCATGCAAAACGGTAAGGTACTGGGAATAAACCTAACCAAAGAGGTAAAATATACTCTGAAAACTATAGAAGGCCTATGAAAGAAATTGAGGATGACATAAAGCAATGGACAATCCATGGTCTTTCATTGAAATGACAAATACTGTTAAAAATATCTATACTATCCAAAGCAATCTACACATTTAATGCAATCTCTATCAAAATACTAGCAGCATTATTCACAGTGCTAGATCAACATCCCTAAAATTTGTATGGAACTACAAAAGACCCAGAATAACCAAAGCAACCTTAAAAAAGAAAAAAAAAGAGAGAGAGAGAGAGAGAAGCATCATGGTTCTAGACTTCAAGCTATATTACAAAGTTGTAGCATCAAGACAGTATGGTATAGGCACAAAAACAAGCACATGGATCAATGGGACAGCGTAGAAAACCCAGAAATGAACTCAGAACTATATGGTCAATTAATCTTCCACGAAGTAGGAAGAATATGCAATGGAAAAAAGACAGTATTTTCAATGAATGGTGTTGGGAAAATTGGACAGCAACATTCAAGAGAATGAAACAGGACCACTCTCTTACATCATACTCAGAAATTAAGTCAAAATGGATGAGTGACCTAAATGTGAGACAGGAAACTATCAAAATCCTAGAGCGAACACAGGGAGCAACCTCTTTGATCTCAGCATTAGCAACTTCTTATTAGATATGTCTTAGAGGCAAGGGAAACAAAAGCAAAAAATGAATTATGGGGACTTCAACAAGACACAAAGCTTATGCCCAGTGAGAGTCAACAAAACTAAATGACAGCCTACAGAATGGGAGAAGATATTTGTACATGCCATATCTGATAAAGTGTTAGTATCCAAAATCTGTAAATAACTTATCAAACTCAACATCCCCCAAAACAAATTATCCAATTAAAAATGGGCAGAAGACTTGAATAGACATTTTTTCCAAAGAAGACATCCAGATGGCTAACAGAAACATGAAAGGATGCTCAACATCACTCATCATCTGGGAAATACATGTCAAAAAACTACAATGAGATATCACTTCTCACCTGTGAGAATGGCTAAAATCAATAACACAGGAAAAAACAGGTGTTGGTGAGGATGTAGAGAGAGGGGAACCCTTTTACACTCTGGGTGAGAATGAATACTGGGGCAGCCATTCTGGAATACAGTATGGAAGTTCCTCCAAAGGGTAAAAATGGAAATGCCCTATGATCCAGCAATTGCACTACTAAGTATTCACTTAATCAAAGGATACAAAAACATTACATCAAAGGGATACCTGCACCCAAATTATACATTAGCATTAGCAGCAATAGTCAAATTACAGAAATGGCCCAAGTATCCATCGACTGACGAATGGATAAAGAAGAAAAAGCACACACACACACACACACACACACACACACACACACACACACACTGGGTTATTACTCAGCCATAAAAAAGAATGAAATATTGCCATTTACAATGGTGTGGATGGAACTAGAGAATAGTCTGCTAAGTGAAATAAGTCAGGCAGAGAAAAACAAATACCATATAAATTCACTCATATGTGAAATTTAAGAACCAAACCAAATGATCAGGGGGGGAAAGGAGAGGGGCAAACCAAGGAACAGATAATTATAGAGAACAAACTTATGGTTACCAGAGGGGAGGTGGGTGAGTGGATGGGTTAAATGGGTGATAGGGATTAAGGAGTATACTTGTGATGAGCATTGGTGTTATGTATAAGTGCTGAATTACTAAATTGTACACCTGAATCTAATATTACACTGTAGGTAAATCAAATTGAATTAAAGTTAAAAATTTTAAAAAATAAACACGTTGTGGAGAAATGAAATACAATTATGCTA
>NW_019154151.1:2138483-2190819 GCF_002288905.1 Enhydra lutris kenyoni
AGATTGTTTTTCAGAGTCCATAGTCTCTCATTGTTCACCTCCCCTATTTTTATCGTTTTTGTATTTTCCCATTTGGTGTTGGTCTAGTTACTTATTGATTTAATTGCTTCTTAAAATTGCTTATAACCTTTAAATTCATTAGTTTAATTTTCCCCTTGTTTCTTTTTTTTTGGAAAACTATATTTTGTTTTGTTTTACATTGAAAAAAAAACAGTATATATGCAATGTCTGTATCTGAATACTTTGAAAGGTATCTTATAATTTTGGTGCATAATAGTTAAGAACAATAATCTTGAATTTGATATAGGCAGTTCATGAAAGGCAGATTCGTCACTTTTTTTTTTTTCTTTTTTTCTTCCTTATTTAAATACTCATCAGCCTACTTTCTTTTTAGAACTTCTGGTGTAATTGCAAAATCGTTTTTTTTTTTTTTAATTTTCTTTGTAGGTCTCTTGACTTGAATGAATTCATTCCTTTTTCACTTTTATCTCTTTTTAGGCAGGTCTTGACTAACTGTATATTTATGGTCTAGTTTCTCCTGACATTGTCATTTTCAATAAGGATCCTTTTTACATTGTTACAAAGGAACGAAGCCCAGTCTCTAGGTTCTTCTTGTTCTAATTGCATTCCATTCACAGAAATAGGAACAGTGTCTCATTAAACCTCAATGACTCTTACTTTCTTTTTTTTTAAGCTTGTGATTACATTTGATATGATGTTTTGTATGTTTTTATTTGTTTTTTTTACTTTAATTTATTTTACTTTTCTTCAGTGTTCCAAGATTTCATTGTATATGCACCACACCCAGTGCTCCATGCAATACGTGCCCTCCATAATACCCACCACCAGGCTCACCCAACCTCCCATCCCCCGCCACTCCAAAACCCTCATATTTTTTTTCAGAGTCCACAGTCTCTCATGGTTTGTCTCCCCCTCCAATTTCCCCCAACTCCCTTTTCCTCTCCATCTCCCCATGTCCCCCGTGTTATTCCTTAAGCTCCACAAATAAGTGAAACCATATAATTGACTCTCTCTACTTGACTTATTTCACTCAGCATAATCTCTTCCAGTCCCATCCATGTTGATACAAAAGTTTGGTATTCACCCTTTCTGATGGAGGCATAATACTCCATAGTATATATGGACCACATCTTCCTTATCCATTCGTCTTTAACCAGTTTAATTATTCTCAACTATTTCTTTTGTTTCCTTTTTTCTCAAAATACTTCAATTTCATATGTCCTTGTCTTTCTGTGTTTTTAAAGTTAGTTGTAGTTGTAAGCCAAGTAGTCAGGGATCGCTGAGTTTGAACTTCCTTCTCTATACAGTCTCAGTTGCTTTTCTCTTATTCAATAAAGAAATAAATTCAAGCTTTGCTTCTTTTGGTCCTTAATACTCCATTTATCTGTGATTGCCACCTTGGCATTACCTCATTAATTCTGCATGGAGAAAGTCATTTCTACAGTACTTTATCTAGATAATATTTTCTACACCCACAAATGAATAGTCAACGACATGGACAATTACCAAATGTTTTTTTTTTTCAATTAGAATTTTTTTAATTAATTAATTTACTTTTTAATAAACATATAATGTATTTTTATCCCCGGGGGTACAGGTCTGTGAATCACCAGGTTAACACATTTCACAGCACTCATAATAAGACATACCCTCCCCAATGTCCATATTCCCACCACCCTCTCCTGTCACCCCTCCCCCCAGCAACCCTCAGGCTGTTTTTTGAGATTGAGTCTTTTATGGTTTGTCTCCCTCCCAATCCCATCTTCTTTCATTTTTTCTTTTCCTAACCCCCAACCTGCCCACATTGCATCTACACTTCCTCATATCAGGGAAATCATATGATAGCTGTCTTTCTCCAATTGACTTATTTCGCTAAGCATACTACCATCTAGTTCCACCCACGTCATCGCAAATGGCAAGATTTCATTTCTTTTGATGGCTGCATAGTATTCCATTGTATATATATATACCACATCTTCTTTATCCATTCATCTGTTGATGGACATCTAGGTTCTTTCCATAGTTTGGCTATTGTGGACATTGCTGCTATAAACATTCCGGTGCACGTGCCCCTTCGGAGCACCACATTTGTACTTTAGGATATATAGCCAGTAGTATAATCGCTGGGTCATAGAGCAGCTCTATTTTCAGTTTTTTGAGGAACCTCCACACTGTTTTCCAGAGTGGTTGCACCAGCTTGCATTCCCACCAACAGTGTAGGAGGGTTCCCCGCTCTCCGCATGCTCACCAGCATCTGTCATTTCTTGACTTGTTAATTTTAGCCATTCTGACTGGTGTGAGGTGGTATCTCATTGTGGTTTTGATTTTTATTTCCATGATTCCGAGTGATGTGGAGCATTTTTTCATGTGTCTATTGGCCATCTAGATGTCTCCTTTGCAGAAATGTCTGTTCATGTCCTCTGCCCATTTCTTGATTGGATTATTTGTTCTTTGGGTGTTGAGTTTGCTAAGCTCTTTATAGATTTTGGACACTAGCCCTTTATCCGATATGTCGTTTGCAAATATCTTCTCCCATTTTGACAGGTGTCTTTTGGTTTTGTTAACTGTTTCCTTTGTTGTGCAAAAGCCTTTGATCTTGAAGAAATCCCAATAGTTCATTTTTGCCCTTGCTTCCCTTGCCTTTGGCGATGTTCCTAGGAAGAAGTTGTTGCGGTTGAGGTCGAAGAGGTTGCTGCCTGTGTTCTCCTCAAGGATTTTGATGGATTCCTTTCTCACATTGAGGTCCTTCATCCATTTTGAGTCTATTTTCATGTGTGGTGTAAAGAAATGGTCCAATTTCATTTTTCTGCATGTGGCTGTCCAATTTTCCCAGCACCATTTGTTAAAGAGGCTGTCTTTTTTCTAGTGGGCATTCCTTCCTGCTTTGTTGAAGATTAGTTGACCATAGAGTTGAGGGTCTATTTCTGGGCTCTCTATTCCTTTCCATTGATCTATGTGTCTGTTTTTGTGCCAGTACCATACTGTCTTGATGATGACAGCTTTGTAATAGAGCTTGAAGTCTGGAATTGTGATGCCACCAACTTTGGCTTTCTTTTTCAATATTCCTTCAGCTATTTGAGGTCCTTTCTGGTTCCATATAAATTTTAGGATTGTTTGTTCCATTTCTTTGAAAATATGGATGGGATTTTGATAGGGATTGCATTAAATGAGTAGATTGCTTTAGGTAGAATAGACATTTTCACAATATTTGTTCTTCCAATCCAGAAGCATGGAACATTTTTCCATTTCTTTGTGTCTCCTCAATTTCTTTCATGAGTACGCTATAGTTTTCTGAGTATAGCTTCTTTGCCTCTTTGGTTAGGTTTATTCCTAGGTATCTTATGGTTTTGGGTGCAATTGTAAGTGGGACTGACTCCTTAATTTCTCTTTCTTCTGTCTCGTTGTTAGTGTAAAGAAATGCCACTGATTTTTGTACATTGACTTTATATCCTGACACTTTACTGAATTCCTGTACAAGTTCTAGCGTTTTGGAGTGGAGCCTTTTGGGTTTTCCACATATAGTATCATATCATCTGCAAAGAGTGATAGTTTGACTTCTTTGCCAATTTGGATACCTTTAATTTCTTTTTGTCTGGTTGCTGAGGCTAGGACTGCTAGTACTATGTTGAACAGCAGTGGTGATAACGGACATCCTTGCCATGTTCCTGACTTTAGCGGAAAAGCTTTCAGTTTTTCTCCATTGAGAATGATATTTGCATTGGGTTTTTCATAGATGGCTTTGATGATATTGAGGTATGTGCCTTCTATCCCTACACTTTGAAGAGTTTTAATCAGGAAGGGATGCTGTACTTTGTCAGATGCTTTTTCAGCATCTATTGAGAGTATCATATGGTTCTTATTCTTGCTTTTATTAATGTATTGTATCACATTGATTGATTTGCGGATGTTGAACCAACCTTGTAGCCCTGGAATAAATCCCACTTGGTTGTGGTGAATAATCCTTTTAATGTACTGTTGGATCCTATTGGCCAGAATTTTGGTGAGAATTTTTGCATCAAGGATATTGGTCTGTAGTTCTCTTTTTTGATGGTATCCTTGTCTGGTTTTGGGATCAAGGTGATGCTGGCCTCATAAAATGAGTTTGGAAGTTTTCCTTCCATTTCTATTTTTTGGAATAGTTTCAGGAGAATAGAAATTAATTCTTCTTTAAATGTTTGGTAGAATTTCCCTGGGAGACTGTCTGGCCCTGAACTTTTGTTTGTTTGGAGATTTTTGATGACTTTTTCAATCTCCTTACTGGTTATGGGTCTGTTCAAGTTTTCTATTTTTTCCTGGTTCAGTTGTGGTAGTTTATATATCTCTAGAAATGTATCCATTTCTTCCAGATTGTCGAATTTGTTGGCATAGAGTTGCTCATAGTATGTTCTTATAATTGTTTGTAATTCTTTGGTGTTGGTTGTGATCTCTCCTCTTTCATTCATGATTTTATTTATTTGGGTCCTTTCTCTTTTCTTTTTGATAAGTCTGGCCAGGGGTTTATCAATCTTATTAATTCTTTCAAAGAACCAGCTCCTAGTTTCGTTGATTTGTTCTATTGTTTTTTTGGTTTATATTTCATTGATTTCTGCACTGATCTTTATGATTTCTCTTCTGCTGCTGGGTTTAGGGTTTCTTTCTTGTTCTTTCTCTAGCTCTTTTAGGTGTAGGGTTAGGTTGTGTACCTGAGACCTTTCTTGTTTCTTGAGAAAGGCTTGTACCGCTATATATTTTCCTCTCAGGACTGCCTTTGTTGTGTCCCACAGATTTTGAACCGTTGTGTTTTCATTATCATTTGTTTCCATGAATTTTTTCAACTCTTCTTTAATTTCCTGGTTGACCCATTCATTCTTTAGAAGGATGCTGTTTAGTCTCCATGTATTTGGGCTCTTTCCAAATTTCCTCTTGTGATTGAGTTCTAGCTTCAGAGCATTGTGTTCTGAAAATATGCAGGGAATGATTCCAATCTTTTGATACAGGTTGAGACCTGATTTATGACCCAGGATGTGGTCTATTCTGGAGAATATTCCATGTGCACTAGAGAAGAATGAATACTCTGTTGCTTTGGGATGGAATGTTCTGAATATATCTGTGATGTCCATCTGGTCCAGTGTGTCATTTAGGCCTTTATTTTTTTGTTGATCTTTTGCTTAGATGATCTATCCATTGCAGTGAGGGGAGTGTTAAAGTCTCCTACTATTATTGTATTATTGTTGATGTATTTCTTTGATTTTGTTATTAATTGGTTTATATAGTTGGCTGATCCCAACTTAGGGGCATAGATATTTAAAATTGTTAGGTCTTCTTTTTGGACAGACCCTTTGAGTATTATATAGTGTCCTTCCTCATCTCTTATTATAGTCTTTTGCTTAAAATCTAATTGATCTGATATAAGGATTGCCACCCCAGCATTCTTCTGATATCCATTAGCATGGTAAATTCTTTTCTACCCCCTCACTTTAAATCTGGAGGTGTCTTCAGGTCTAAAATGAGTTTCTTGTAGGCAACATATTGATGGGTTTTGTTCTTTTATCCAATCTGATATCCTGTGTCTTTTGATTGGGGCATTTAGCCCATTAACATTCAGGGTAACTATTGAGAGATATGAATTTAATGCCATTGTATTGCCTGTAAGTCTTTCCATAGAGTTCCAGAGGACAGGAATGAACATGGCGGCCTCCCAATCTCCAGCCTGGAGGAGCCGAGAGCTCGGGCTCCCACTCTTCAGTGCGTCCTCAGAGAAAAGCGCCTGACTGCCCATGTCACCCTGGCCTCTGGTCACGCTTGGAGGAAAGCACTCAATTGCTCACACTTGGTGAAAAGCGCCCAGTTGCTTCCATCTCTGTGGCCTCCAGCTGCGCTCTGAGCTCACCCAGCCTATGACTGGTTCAAGGTAACCCCGAGCTGAGAGCTCACTCCTCAGCTTTGTAGCTGTAGCCAGCTTCCCCGCTCTAATACCTGCGAGCTCTGTGACACTGAGACACCCCTGGTCCTTCTGTGACCCCACAGGACCTGGGGTTATGCTGACCCCGCATGGGCTTCCCCCCGGTTTAGCCTCTGGAGCGATGTCCTCCATGGAGCAGACTTTTAAAAGTCCTGATTTTGTGCTCCATTGCTCTGCCACTTGCCGGGAGCCAGCCCCTCCCCCCGCAGTCTATCCTCCCGTCAACTTGGATTCACTTCTCCGCAGGTCCTACCTTTCAGAAAGTGATCAATTTTCTGTTTCTAGAATTGTTGCTCTTCTTCTCTTCGATTTCCCTTTGGATTTGTAGGTGTTTGCAATTGTTAGATAAGCTATCTAGCTGATCTCCTGCTACCTGATGTCGTCTCAGCCTGCTACTTCTCCGCCATCTTGACTCCTCCCCACCAAATGTTTTATTAGCTGAATAAAGTCTATCATAATAGTTTTGAATCTAAACACTTAAGATATTTACAAGGAAAAGTAGTCTAGAGTGTCAGTGACATCATTGTGTGGCTCAGGTAAGTATGCTAGTTATTAAAATATGTCAACATCCATTTTAAACCACCATTTCAATCATGATTTTTTCAAATATAATTTACTAAAGGTAAATGTAATTTGTACAAGGGAAACTTGAAAGTCAATGGTATATAGAAAAAAGTACTGGATATCTGATTTTCCATCTAGGTGACTATTCTCATCAGTAGTGATAATAAAATAGGCAATAAAATAGAAAATGTCTTAGGCTGAGACTCAAGATGCCTAGGCTCTATAGTCCTAACTTGATCACCTAATTGCTGCACTTGAGTAAGCCATGTTCCCCTTCTTCAGTTGGTTTTAAGGAAATCAAAATAAGTCATCCCACAAGAGCATTCTAGACTAAGGTATTGTTTTTCTAAAAGAGGTGGGGTTTGGATGGGCCTTCAAGAATCATCCTTGGCTTATGACTGAATAAATGGCTTATAAAGTCAACTATTATTGGATTAAGGAATTTGAGAGAGGTGAAGAAATAAGTCATCCTCGTCATGATAAATAAGTCATCCTTCTTTTTTAATTTAATTTTTATTATGTTAAGTTAGCCTCAATACAATACATCATTAGTTTTTGATGTAGTGTCCAATCATTCATTAGTTGCCTATAAGACCCAGGGCTCATCACAACACCTGCCCTCCTTATTACCTATCATCTGGCAATCCCATCCCCTCCTCACTCTGAAACTCTGCTTGTTTCCTAGAGTCCATAGTCTCTCATGGCTTTTCTCCCTATATGATTTCTTCCCATTCAGTGTTCCCTCCCTTCCCTTATTGTCCTCTGTGCTATTCCTTATATTCTACATAAGAGTGAAACCATATGATAGTCATCCTTCTCTGATTGATTTATTTCACTTAGCATAATCTTCTCCAGTTCCACCCACGTTGATGCAGATGACGGGTATTAACTTTTCTGATGGTCGAGTAACATTTCATTGGATATATGTACCAAAACTTCTTTATCCATTCATCTTTTGAGGGGCATCTCATCTTCCACAGATTGGCTATTGTGGACATTGCTGCTATGAACATTGGGGTGCAGGTGCCCCTTCTTTTCAATACATCTTTATCTTTGTGGTAAATACCAAGTACTGCAACTGCTGAGTAGTAGTGCAGATCTATTTGCGATATCTTGAGGAACCTCCATACTGTTTTCCAGAATGGCTATACCAACTTGCATTCCCACCAACAGTGTAAGAGGGTTCCCCTTGTCTCACATTCTTGCCAGCATTTGTTGTTTGCTGTCTTGTTAATTTTTGCCATTTGAACTGGTGTAAGTTGGTATCTCAATGTTGTTTTGATTTGAATTTCCTTGATGGCTAATGATGTTGAACATTTTTTTCATATGTCTGTTAGTCACCTGTATGTCTTTTTTGGCAAAGTGTTCATGTCTTCTTCCCATTTATTGAATAGATTATTTTTTGGGTGTTGAGTTTGATAAGATCTTTATATATCTTGGATACTAATCCTCTGTCTGTAATGTCATTTGTAAATGTTTTCCCCCATTCCATTGGTTGACTCTTAGTTTTGTTGACTGTTTCCTTTGTTGTGCAGAAGCTTTTAATTTTGATGAAGCCCCAAAGAAGAATGAAGTTCATTCTTGCTTTTGTTTCCCTTGTCTTTAGATATGTACCTTGAAAGAAATTACTGTGGCCAAGGCTGAAGAGGGAGTTCCCAGTGTTCTCCTTTAAGATTTTGATGGATTCCTGTCTCACATTGAAGTCTTTCATCCATTTTGAGTTTATCTTTGTGTATTTTGTTGAAGAATGGTGGAGAGTCAGTCTTCTGTTTGTAGCTGTCCAAATTTCCCAGCACCATTTAATGAAGAGACTGTCTTTTTTCCATTGGATAGACTTTTCCTGATTTGTCAAAAATTAGTCAACCATAGAGTTAAGGGCCCATTTCTGGAGATTCTATTTTGATTTTATGTGTCTGTTTTTGTGCCAATACCATGCTATCTTGGTGATCATAACTTCGTAATATAGCTTGAAGTCAGGCAACGTGATGCCGCTGGTTTTGTTTTTCTTTTTCAACATTCCCTTGGCAATTTGGGGTCTTTTCTGGTTCCAAACAAATTTTAAAATTGTTTGTTATAGCTCTATGAAAATGTCAATTGTATTTTAATAGGGATTGCACTGAAAGTGTAGATTACTCTGTGCAGGATAGACATTTTAACAATGTTTATTCTTCCAATACATGAGCGTGAAATGTTTTTCTATCTTTATGTGTCTTCCTCAATTTCTTTCATTAGTGGTCTGTAGTTTCTAGATTATAGATCTTTTACTTCTTTGGTTACATTTATTCCTCAGTATCTTATGTTTTTTAGTATTATCGTAAGGAATCAATTACCTAATTTCTCTTTCTACATTTACATTGTTAGTGTATAGAAAAGCAACTGATTTCTGTACATTGATTTTGTATCCTGCCACATTGCTGAATTGCTGTATGAGTTCCAGTGATTTGGGGGAGTGGTCTTTTGGGTTTTCCATATAAAGTATCATGTCATCTGTGAAGAGAGACAGTTTGACTACATCTTTGCCAATTTGAATGCTTTTTACTTCTTTTTGTTGTCTGACTACTGAGGCTAGGACTTCTAGCCTTATGTTGAGCAAGAGTGATGAAAGTGGGCATCTCTGTCCTGTTCCTGACCTTAAGGGTCATTGGGACATTGAGAATGATATTCACTGTGGGTTTTTCATAGATGGCTTTTATGATATTGAGGAATATTCCCTCTGTCCCTACACTCTGAAGAGTTTTAATAAGGAGAGGATGTTGTATTTTTGTCAAATGCTTTTTATGCATCAATTGAGATCATATGATCCTTGAATTTTCTTTTATTAATGTGCTCTATCACTTTGATTGATTTGCAAATGTTGAACCACCCATGGATCCCAGGAATAAATCCCACCAGGGTGTGATGAATAATCACTTCAATGTACTGTTGGATCCTATTGGCTAGGATCTTGTTGAGTATTTTGGCATCCATGTTCATTGAGGATATTGGTTTGTAATTCTTTTTTTGATGGGGTCATTGTCTGGTTTGGGGATCAGTGTACTGCTGGTCTCATAGAACAAGTTTGTAAATTTTCCTTCTGTTTCTATTTTTTGAAGCAGCTTCAGAAGAATCAACATTATTTCTTCTTTAAATGTTTGCTAGAATTCCCCCAGGAAACCATCTCACCCCGTATTATGGTTTTGGGGGAAGTTTTTGATTATTGTTTCAATTTCCTTGCTGGTTATTTGTCTATTCAGATTGTCTATCTCTTCCTCTTTCAGTCTTGGTAGTCTATAAGTTTCCAGGAGGACACCCATTTCTTCCAGGTTGCTTTTTCATTGGCATATAGTTTCTGACAAAATTTTTGTAATTATTATTTTCCCCCTTTCATTCATGATTTTAATTTGGGTCCTTTCTCTTTTCTTTTGGATAAGTCTAGGTTTATTGATCCTATTAACTCTTTCAAAAAACTTTTATTTTTGTTTATCTGTTCTACTGTTTTTGTGGTTTCTACTTTACTGATCTCTGCTCTAATCTTCATTATTTCTCTTCTGTTTGGTTTAGGCTTTATTTGTTGTTATTTATCCAGCTCATTTAGGTGTAAGTTTAGCTTGTGCATTCGGGATTTTTCTAATTTTTTTGAGAGAGGCTTGGATGACTCTATAGGAATGCCTTTGCAGTAGCCATAAGATTTGGGCCTATATGTTTTCATTCTCTATAGTTTCCATTAATTGTATAAGTTTTTCTCTAATTTACTGTCATTCTTTAGCAGGATGCTCTTTAACTTCCAAGTGTTTGAATTCCTTCCATTTGTTTTCTTGTGATTGAGTTCCAGGTTCAAACATTGTGGTCTGATAACATGCAAGGAATAATCTCAATGTTTTGGTGTCAGTTGAGACCTGATTTGTGACCAAGTTTGTGGTCTATTCTGGTGAAATGTCTATGTGCACTTGAGGAGAATGAGTTTTCTGTTTTAGGGTGGAATATGCTCTATATAGAATATGTCTTGGCAGCCCTTTCTGGCTTTCCAGGTCTCTGTGGATAGGTCTGATGTTATTCTGATATCCCTCCCTCTGTATGTAAGAAATCTCTTCCCCCTACCTGCTCTCAGGACAGCTTCCTTGGCTCTAAGATTTGCAGATTTTGCTATTATATGCTGGGGTGTTGGTCTGTTATTTGTTGATCTCAGGAGTTATCCTCTCTGCCTCTTGGTCAGGAATGCTTATTTTCTCCCCCAGATTAAGGAAGTTCTCAGCTATGATTTATTCAAGTATATCTTCTAGTCCTCTCACTCTCTTCTTGCCCTCATGGATCCCCCAAATCCTGACACTGGAATGTTTCATGGCATCATTGATCTCTCTAAATCTGTTCACATTGGCTTCTAGCTGTTTATCCCAATCCTCCTCAGCCTCCTTCCCTTCTGTCAGTTTATCTTCTAGATCACTAATTCATTCTTCTGCCTCATTTATTCTGGCTGGTAGAGTCTCCAGTTTAGATTGCATCTCATTCATAGCATTTTTAAGTTTGGCCTGATTAGATCTCATTTCTGCTTTTAAAGACTCTATATTATTACTAATGGTTTTCTCAAGTCTAGATATTGACTTCGTAATTCCTACCCTGAATTCTGCCTCTGACATCTTGCTTATATCCATACCCATTACCACCATGGCAGAAGCCATTGTCTCTCTCTCTCTTTCTTTTTCTTTTTCTTTGTTAGGAGTTCCTCCTCCTTGTCATTCTGTTGAGGGGTGGTTGAGGGAATACACAGATTCCAAAATATCAACCCTGACCCAAGCAAGATGTACCCTAAGGAAATCCAGAGCAGTTGGAAGCCACCACTGAAAAAACAAATCCAAAATTAAACACAAGAATAAAACAATATTTAAAAAACATTCTTAAAAGTGGGGGTTAGGGGAAGGGGTCTATAATCTCTTGGTGGGCAAAGTAGGGTGTTTCTGTTGTTCCTGAGTGTAGTTTGTTCTGAAGAGAGGACATTACTTCACAAAATTACAGAAAAATAAAACTTGTATGTATATATATATATAATATATATATAACAATAATTCAATATTATTCAATTATTCAATATTATATATTGAATATATATATATATATAGTAATATTGAATTATTGTTCATTCTGTGTACAGAAAAGGATTACAGTGAGGCATATATCTATAAATGTATAGTTGTGAAATATAAGTTACAAAAGCTACTATGAGATATAAGCTGATATATCAAACATTTAGTTGGTATGAGAAAAAAGTAAAAAGCAAAAAACAGAGATGCATAAGAGAAAGACTAAAAAGAAAAAGAGACCTGTATCTGAAAAATAAGCTGTGAGGCAACACCTGCTTGGCAATATACTATTTTCTTCTGCTGTTGGGATTTTATTGTTTTATGGAGACCCTGAGGTTGTCATCCTCTTGTTCTTCCATCCTGTCTTCTGGGGGAGGGGTCTGCCATGCTATTCTCAGTGTACCTTTCTTGTGCAGAGTTGCCCTGCCCCCTGTCAGAGTCTGGTCTCACTAGAAACTGTTTTGTTGTTGTTGTTGTTCTTTTTTTTTTTTTTTTCTTTTAGCTTTTTTGAGGTTTTGTTTTCTGGTGGCTTTCCACACTTCTTCCAGGGTCAGAGCACAAATGGCCACACCCACACTTCTGTCCCAGAACAGAGAAATCACAGTCTGCTCTTCACTGTACCCTCTAGGATGATCTGTTTCTGTATGCCCCACTGAAAACTGCAGTCTTCTGACTTGCATACCCACAGTGACTCTCCTAGAGGTTGACCCCAGCATAGGTGTGTCTCTGCCCTTTGTGCTTCTAAAACCAAAAGCATCCCTGGGCTTGTGCGTGTGTACCCACAGCTCCTGGATCCTCTCTGAACACTTCTCTAAAGCCCTTTCCCGGCCATTACCACTCTGTGTTTTTTGCCTGGTCCCTGGCACAGGATGCTTTTGTGCTCTGGTGTTATATCACTTTCTGGGTGCCAGCTTATGATAGCTCCCTCCCCCTTCTGTTTATCTTCTGATATCTCTCCACAGATTCAGGACTCCACCCTTCCTACCCTGTGACAGGCTACATTTTATCTGCTTGTAGAAATCCAGATATATATTCTTACACCTCTGGCTGATTTAATAGGTGTTCAGAATAGTTTGTTAGATATCCAGCAAAATTCGGGGGACCAGTTGAAACAGGGTCCCCTATCCCTCTGTCATCTTGCCTCCCCCCTTTGAGATGTTAGAAAAATATTTTGAATTTAAATCTTAGGTGAGTCAAGAACTATACAGTCTTGCAAGACAAGTGGTTGCTTTCTGGAAAATAAACCTTTTAAATTAACTAGGTACCTACTCTGCATTCTTCTGGAATTTACTTCTCATGGTTTATCATTTTCTTAATAGTGAACTTATCCTACTCTACTGCTTATAAGCCAAAAGATGTTATTGTCTGCTTAAAGATTCAGAGCTGACAGCCATAATTCTTTCTAGTGTCTCTAGATATTTTTAACTTCACAATATTGCTGGGTCCTGCTTCACAGATGCTATCATTCAATCTGAAGATAGATACATTTGAGTGTTAAATGAGCTGATACTTTTACATAATTAAATTTGGAGGGTTCTTAGGTCTGTTATATCTAATACTATGAATATGATTTATTAGCCAAATTTATTTTGTGTGCCCTTCTAGCTTAGACACCTGACAAAGAATATGGGTACCAATGATTGAAATTTTATTCTACTTTATTGCCATATTTAGTGCAACCTAGAAAAAGGGATCAAAAATGAAATGTGCATTGATGTGCTTGCTGATCCTTACTAAGAATGGCATTCGTATTGCAGTGTGCAAACCAACTTATCAATATAAGTGTAGAAACTTTAATGACAGTATTGGTTGCATCAGTAAACATTCTTAGAGTCCTCTGAACAATTCTCACAATCACTACTTTTGACAGCATGATTGAAACAAATTGCTGAAGTAAAACTTTATTATGGCATGATGTCATCCAATAGGTCGTTGGAGCACTGAGTAGTTTGATACAAATTTCAAAAACATGTTATGATTCTTATGAATTGAGTACCAAAAAGTTGACCTTATATTGTGGCTGCTAGCTTAGAAAAATAAACTTATAAAACAGAATTGGCTCTTTTTTATTTAACATATACCAGATTGATGAAATATTAGGCAGTGTCTTGAGAAACTGGAATGCAGTTGACAATGATGAATGTGTGGTTTCCCTGGAAAGGTTCCCAAAGAGACAGGCTTTATGCAGTGACTTAATGATGGGGCTAGAATTATGACAAAAATCCATAATGCAAGGTTAAAGAGAACCACAACAGAAATATAGGACAAAGGCAGAGTATCTAAGAATAACAATAACAATTAAAAGTAAAGCAATCTGTAGATGCATCTGACTGTTTAGAAAATGCACTGAAAGGAATTCATAGCATTTCTTTTCTGTATTTATTGGGAATAAATGTTAAAATATCCCAGCAACCATAGATATAATGTTAATTAGAAGGGATTTTGAATATATAAATGAATAAATATTAGGCAAATACTAATTTCAGTAAAACTAGTTAAGAAAGAAGATCACACCTTTTAAAGTTTTTTTTGAAGTACATACTTTATATAGAATAGTGCAAGTTAAATGAAAATAATGGTTTATGATCTAAATTACACAGCATCAGGTGCCAGCTTGTTTTACTGACTGTGGTGGGAGGTGTGGCTGGCCTTGGGAAAAGAAACGACAGGTGAACATTTCCATGATTTGGACACAATGTGAATTAGCCTAGGGGATAATCTTTCTCAACAGCGTTATCCCAGAGCACAGGCAGCTTCTCTTGTCCTTATAGGCACAGCTGTACATGGAGGAAGTTTCTGAGCTCTGGCTGTGCTTTGAGCATCTGGCCCAGGTCCTAACAGCCCCAAGGTTTTCCATGGCAACAAAACAATGATCAGCTTGCTCTGATACCCTATTCAATCCCAAATCTTACTGCTATTCCTATTTTTTTTCCTACCTCCCAAGGGTCCCTGGGAAACAGTGGACCAAGTGGAGAGGACTGAGGCTGCTGTTCTTTCTTTGGGAGAAATAATTAAAAGCATCCCAGCCATTTCTCCATCATTGACCTGCTTTCTAGCCCCAATTTAATACAAACATGAGGGCTGTGCCTTTAAGTCTCATGTGCCTGAGATCTGTGAATTGCCTAAGGGGTGGAAGAAACTGCTAAACTCACATAGAAGGTTGTGGCACACCTTTTAAAGTTTTAAGCAAGATGTAGCAATTAAGAAATGGTAGCTAGTTTTAGAGATAACTAATTTTGGTTACAGGTTTTGATGTATGTTTGTATTTTGCATTTTGATTACTGTAATACTATGAATTGTTAGGAAACTGTTAATTTTAAAGTACTGAAATATCTTTAGAGGATATTTTGTATTATCTGGCTGCTAACCAGGAGAAGATTACAGAATTTCATAAGACCATTTCTTGATAATGAAATTTACAACTAAATTGTGTTTGCTTAAGTAATGGCAAATATTTTTCTTGCTGTCTAAGTTTAGGCACAATGGATGGGAAACAAATCCAATTTTAAATCATGACACAGATAGATATCCTTGCTGTGAATTCCTGGAAAACCGCTATATAAATACACTTTGTACATTTATGCATCACTTTTATTTTCTTTTGAAGACCTTATTGTTTTATTTCACGTTTTTATTTAAATTCTAGTTAGTTAAAATATATGGTAAAATTGGTTTCCAGTGTAGAATTTAGTTATTCATCACTTATGTATATTACCCAGTGCTTATCACAAGTGACATCTTTAAAACCCATCACCATTTTAGCCCATTCTCTGACACAGCCCTCCACTGACTATCAGTTTCTTCTCTATAGTTAAGATTATATTAAGTTTTCCTTCCTTCTCTCTTTTTTTCCCTTCCCCTAACTCATTATTCTTTTATTTTTTTTGCCTTAAAATCCACGTATGAGTGAACTCATATGGTATATGTCTTTCTTTAACTGACTTATTTCACTTAATATAATAGACTCAAGCTCCATCCATTATGTTGCAAATGACAAAATTCCATTCTTTTGATGGTTGAGTAATATTCCATTAGATAGATCTATCTATCCAGTTTATTGTATCTATCAGTCATCTATCAATCAATCACATATCTATCATCTATCTACTGATCTATCTAAACTATGATATATATCTATATCTATATCTATATCTATATGATATATAGATATATATATCATATATATATATATAACTCACATCTTCTTATCCATCCATAAATCAATAGACATTTGGGATCTTTCCTGTGTTGTTGATTTTAGCCATTTCATAGGTGAGAAGTGGTATCTCATTTAGTTTTTGACATGTATTTCCCAGATGATGGTGAGTAATGTTGAGCACCTTTTCATGTTTCTGTTAGCCATCTGAATGTCTTCTTTGGAAAAATGTCTATTCATGTCTTCTGCCCATTTTTAATTGGATTATTTGTTTTGGGGGTGTTGAATTTGATAAGTTCTTTACAGATTTTAGATACTAACCCTTTATCAGATATGGCATGTACAAATATCTTCTCCCATTCTTTAAGTTGTCATTTAGTTTTGTCATGTTACTGTTTAATTTTCCAAAAGCCATTTTTTGAAAATACTGTCTTTTTTCGATTGCATATTCCTCCTACTCTGTGGAAGATTAATTGACCATATAGTTGTGGGTTTATTTCTGGGTTTTCTAATCTGTCCCATTGATCTATGTGCTTGTGGTTTTTTTTTTTTTTTTTTGCTTATATCATACTGTCTTGATGGAACAGCATTGTAATATAGCTTGAATTCCAGAACCATGATCCTTCCTTTTTTTTTTTTTTTCTTTTTTAAGGTTGCTTTGGCTATTCTGGGTCTTTTGTGGTTCCATACAAATTTTAGGAGTGTTTGATATAATACTGTGTATAATGCTATTAGTAATTTGATAGGGATTGCATTACAGGTGCATTGCTTTGGAGAACATAGACATTTTAATAGTATCTGTTCTTCCAATCCAGGAGCATGGAATTTTTCCTCCATTTTTTTGTCATCTTCAATTTTTTTTCCATCAGTATTTTATAGTTTTCAGAATATAGGTATTTACCTCCACAAAGTGTTTAATTTTGTATATATTTTCCTTAGGATATCCACAGATAATTAAATTTCCTACTCCAGACTTGGAATAAAGAAATGAATGCTTCGAGCTCAATATTTGTTTCTCTTTTTGTCTCTTTCACACAACTCCTCTCTATTATTGGATTTCAAAAATATTAATAGGCCATATTTCAAATTCTCAGAACTTTGAGCAAACCAGTAGCATACACATATACACAATTTGGTCAAAGCTTTGCAGCTCTACGGTCAGTATGAAATTAGCCCATCATCTTACTCCTTCTAAATATATAGTGTTACACATGGCTTATTAATGTTCAGATGGTCCTATAAGACATTCTACTAACAAAGACATACAGGCATACTTACTTTACACATACAGGGTGCTCTAGAACAAGAAAACAGATGACTACATTTTACCAAGATTTTTAGTAAAAAATTACGTGATAAAATGTTTTTTTTTAATTTAACCCCTAACTTTCCCAGAAATTCAAACTTAATAAAAAAAAATCTAGCCCTTAATATTTCAAGGGATCAAAACTTTACAATGTTTACCAAACAGGTGTGACTGTCAAAGGCAGTGTTCACAAAATAAAGACAAGAGGTCTACATTTATTTCTAAAGTTTAAACAGCAAGAAGAAAAGAGTCCAAAAGGAGAAATGAGATGAAACTGTACAAGGACATTTCCAAAACAGCTTATATGTGTGTTTTGTGTGGGACAGTCTCTAAGAAGTCATAAAATCTTCATTGCTTAGCAGTTTAGAAATCAGAACATATAAAGGCATATTTACAATACTTAATTGTGCCCCTGATTTTTTCCTGAACAACTAATATGAATTTTGCACTAACCCACTGGTAAAGAATTCTCATTTCTTGTTTTCCTGTTGTTATTCTTTTTGCTTCATGCATTCCAGAATTAGCATCATGAATCTTACTAAAGACACCAATATTATCAGGGAAAAATTGTTATGAACTCTTGAGTCATTAAACTGTGTTTGGCCATTTATTTTTAACATGTATATAAGGCACTGAAACAGCTAATAGTGTTTTACATTTGCAGTCTAATAATAATTCCCTTAAAAGTTTTCAGATATTTTCTCCTTATTTGAGATCAGTAAAAATGATTGTTCAGATATTTTCTACTTATTTGAGATCAGTAAAAATGATAGTTTTAATACTGATTTCTGTATAAAACAGATATTATGGCCTTAAGTAAAACATATTTTAGGAAGTCCATGACATTTCTAAATCATAAACATTCCAATGTATGTTTTAGAATCCAAGGCAATTACATAGATTTAAAGACTTTTACCTGTAAGAAAAAAGAGAGTATTAATATTTTAGAGAAATGCCCTTCAAAAGATCCTATGTAGCATCACAATTGCCTAAGGAGTTTGTCATTTTCAAATGGAGATTTCTGAACCTCATTGAGACCTACTTGGGCCCAGCAAAATGCATTTTAACAATCTCCTCAGATGATTCTAGAGTAAGATAAAACTGGAGAATCACTGACAGGAATAGAGAATTTGAATGAGAAAGCTAGAGGAAGAAAGACATGGATTTATATTGTTGCAATGTCATCAGCATATTATTCTCTGATTTTCCTGCTACTCACAATAAATTTCCAAAGATTAAAAAAAAGATAGAGTTACATAGGATTATAATTTCTTAAAACAAAACTGACAACCATCATTCCACAGAACTCCATTTTAAAATATGTGTATATATTTTCTAAGTAGTTCCTAAGAAGGCCCATAAGGCAGAATGCTGATTTTAATTCAAGATAGCATATCATTTATAAAACATAGAAGACTGATCTGAACTCCAGCTGTCATCGAAGACTTAATGCAAATCCAGAAGGCCTTACCAGTTTCAATCAGTCTGTGCCAATTATTTTAAAGAGGCGAATTTAAAAGTTTCTTTAAAAATCACCATTTTATAAAAATATATTGTATTTTGTTATTTGTGTGTCCCAGTTATTCTATTTTTATTAAGAGTTCTTTAAAAGAGTGTTGGACAAGGAACATGACAAGTTGAAATTTTTAGACCTTGTTTATTTTAAATATCCCTTGCTAATACAAATAATATTTCACATAATTTTAACATACTGGTTTTATTCACTTATTTACGCTGGAACAGATGCTCATATTTAATCTGTTAAGGGTTTCAAGTGGATCAGATTTACCTGTGTATTTTCTAAAATAATAATAAATTACTCTACTGATAGCTCAAGCAATTACTGTCCATTTGTTGTTCCATTTTATCACCTACTTAATTATCTGAATCAATCTTTATTTATAAAACTTGTCTTCTTCCCCTCTGTCAGTTCCATGCTATAATTTTGATCTCTATGGAGAAAGAAGAGAGCCAGAATCAGGAATTATATACAGACCACAACAGAAAAAGCAGAGAAAGTGTTTGGTTACATACTTGAGTGTAGCTTTCAGTATATCAAAATGATCATAACTTCACTTACAGGGAATGAAATCACACACCATAGGGATAATGAGATTGAAACTAGCAAAAAATTAAAAGCTTATTTTTCAGAGAAATCTTTCTCTCTAATCAGCTAAAGTTTGTTTTCATATTTCAATAATAAATATCCTAGCTGTCTCTGCAGAAACCTGGGCTCAAGGTCAACTGGTATATTTCCAGGCCATGAATAAGCAAGGTCTTGCATTGCTTACCAGAAATAATGATCCCAAGACCCCATCTAGTTTATATCACCTCACAGAGCATGCCCAAAGCCCTTCTCCTTCTCCCATTATATTTTTCTGATATCAGGGGCTGAATGTTTCCTCCTTCCAATGTTAAGTCTCCACGCCAAAGTGAACATGGGATATATGTCATATATATGTTTTTGGTCAATGAACATGCTCCATCTTCCCTCACGAAAATTTCCCCCACCATTTTCATCAACATGCATGTAACTCAACCCCACGGTTTTAAAAACAAAACAAAACAAAACCAAAAAGTCTTTGTCTCTCCCATTTTGGGAGGGCAGATTTGAGGCTTGCCTCATTATCTTCTCATTTAGTTGCCTCTCAAATAAAGCTTTTCCTTGCTACATAGCTGATATCTCAGTTATTGGCTTTGCTGAGCATCAGGTAAACAGACTTAGGTTTGGTTACAATAGATCTACCTTGTAATTATTTATTCCACAGTTGTGGATTTTTTTTTTCAAAAAATTAATCAGATGATGCTATTTGGTAATATAACTTATAAATTTAAATCCGTACTACATTTATGATTCATTCAATTTTCTTTTATGCAAAACAAACTTATCTCTGGAAAAAATCTATTCTTTTTCTGAATGTTTAAAGTTTTTTTTAAGTTAAAAATTATTCCAACATTTGTTTGTTATATAAATTAAATTAAAACCAATATTATACAATTTCTAATATCCATTTGTGATATTTTATTGTATCCATTCTATTGTTTATTTCAGCATCTAACATAAACTAGACACTGATCCACCTATACTTTTTAAATTTTAATTTATATATGAATGAACCCTAAAATGCAGACTCTAATTTGGTATGTTTGGAATAGAGCCTAAGATTCTGCATTGCAGACAAACTAGGTGATATTTACCTTACTTTGAATAGCAAGGGTCAAATCCATTGTCTCACTGAAAAAGTATGAAGGAAGCAAAAAGGATAATAAGTCATCACAAGGAAGATAGCAGTGTAAAAGAACCCTAAATACTCCTTGTTCCATGGATACTACTAGAGAATATTCATATCAGCATAAATAATTCAGACAACAACACAGAGACTGGAAGAACAAATTCCACAGCTAAAATTAGAGAAGATGTCATATCAAAGAAGAAAAGAAGGGTGTAGACACTCTGGGGAGTGAAATAGACCTTTGTTCTCCCTGGGGAGAAGGAAGCCACAGGCGTGGTGTGGGGGAGAAACAGACTATCCTACCAGGGAGCCCACTAAGGGAAGATGAAACCTCAAAATATTTGACTTTAAAAGTGAGAGTGTTCCTACAACCAGCAGAATTTGAAGCCTGGAATTTTAAAAATCAACAGGCATGGTACTAGGAGAACACAGAGGGTCATAGGAAGTTGAGTCCCCACCCTTAAAGAGATAACACAACTACAACCCATGGAGTTACAGCATAGAAGTAGAGGTTTAGAAAACACCTGGGACATATAGGAGAAAAGTAGTTTACTAAATGTGGAGAATATCCTGGAGGGGCAGGGATTGCTGAGGGACTTCTCTAGGAACAAAGTAACTGCTAGGAATCTTATCCTTTTCCTGTCCCACAGCATAAATACACAGCCACCTGTAAGAACCAGTGTAGGACTAGCATCCACTACCTAACTTGCTTACACCATGCCCCACCACCTCTGGCTCAGCTTGCCTCAGTCCCCCCTCTGCAGGTCCCCTCCCCCAGAAGACCTATGTAAACCTTGTCAATGCTATGTCTCCTGACCCATGCATTTTGTGGGACTTTGATCCAGGCAGCAGCAGCGGTGACAGTGGTGAGCCATGTGGAAGCCCAAGGAGCACTTGGCCTAAATTGTGTACTCCTACTTTGTGTGCTTTGTAGATCTACTCTGGCCTCCTAGTCCCCACTGCTGCCACCGTAGGTCTCATTTCATATGTAGACTTACACGCACCTTGTTAAAATTGCACATCCCACCCTGGCTGGAGACCAAAAACCACCCAAAACAGACGAGGAGAGCCTCTGTAGGTGACTGGACTGAAGGAAAAAATAGCCAGGCCAAAATAGCAGTCCATAAGCAAAGCACATAGAACATACTCTCTGAAGCACCAGGGTATGTTGAATGAACAACATCACATGGCACTACAGGATACCTTCTTGGTAAGGCCATTACTTCCAAGAGCAGGAGACATAGTAGACTTTCCTAACACACAGAAATAGACAAAGAGAGTTAGACAAAATGAGGAGACAGAAGAATATGTCCCAAGTGAAGGAACAGGACAAAAAACACAGCAAGAGACCTAACTGAAATACATATAATATGTCTGATAGAGAATTTAAAGTAATGGTCATAAACATATTCAACTGGAGAAAGAAGTCGAGGGCATCAGTGAGATGTTAAGAAAGACATGGAAAACACAAAAAAAGAGCCAATGAGAGATGAATAACTCAATAAATAAAGTTAATAATACAGTAGATAGAATAAATAGTAAGTGAGACGAAGCAGAAAAACAGAGTAGTGACCTAAAGGATAGAATAATGCAAAGGAGTCAAGATAAGCAGGTGAGAGGGAAAAAAAAATGAGTGAAGCTACACCATCAAGTGTAATAACATTTGTGTTATAGGGATTCCAGAAGGAGAAAAGAGAGGAAAGGGGACAGAAAATTTACATAAAGAAATAATAGCTGAATACTTCCCTAATTAGGGGAAGGAAACAAATCCAGATCCAGGAGACACAGATATTCTTGGACAAAATCAACCCAGGACGTTCCACAAAAAAACACATTGTAATTAAAATACCAAAAAGTAATGATAAAGAGAGAATTTTAAAAGCAGCAAGATAAAAGAAAGCAGTTACATATGAAGGGAAATCCCATAAAGCTAACAGTTGATTTTTCAGGAGAAACTTTGTGGGTCAGAGGGAAGTGGCATGATATTTTCAAAGCAATTAAAGAAAAATAAATAAATAAATAAATAAATAAATAAATAAGCCAGCCAAGAATAGTCTATCCGGCAAGACTATAATTCAGAAGAAAAGGAGAGATAGTTTCCAAGAAAAACAGAAGATGAAGACATTCATGATACTAAACTAGCCCTACAAGAAATTCAAAGGTGTCTCTTTGAGTAGAAAAGAGACACCTTAAGTAGGAGTAAGAAAAGCAGGAAGCACAAAAGCACTCAAAATAAGTACATTTGTAAAAATCAATCAAGGGACTCACAAAATAAAATAAATAAATAAATAAATAATTACACCATACACCTAAATGTGGGGGGGGGAGTAAATTATGTGTTCAAACTTAAGTGACCATCAACTTAATATGAAAGCCTATATGCAAAAGATATTATATACAAACATAATGGTAACCACAAATCAAAAACCAGTAAGGAATATGCAAAAATAATCAAGAGACAGGAATCCAACTATATCACTAAAGAAGGTCAAATAATCCTGAGAGAAGAGAGAAAAGGAAGAAAGGAACAGAGAAGAACTACAAAAACAACCACAAACAAGTAACAAAATGGCAAAAAATGCATACCATATCAATAATAACTTTCAGTGTAAATAAACTAAATGCTCCTACCAGAAGACATAGGGACATGGAATGGATAAAACAAACAAAAACAAGAATCATCTATATGCTCTCTACAAGAGATTCACTTCAGACCTAAAGAAATATGCAGATTTAAAGTGAAGGGTTGGAGAAGTATTTAACATGCAAATAGATGTGGAAAGAAAGTTGGGGTAGTACTATTTATATTGGAAAAATAAACTTTAAAATGACTAATAAAAGACAAAGAACAAAACTTATCATAAATGGAACAATCCAACAGGAAGATATAACTATTGAAAATATTTTTGCACCCAACATGGGAACACCCAAATACATAAAGCAGTTAATAACAAACAGGAAGGAATCCATAGTAAAACGATAACAGTAGGGAATTTTAACACCCTCTTACATCAAGAGTATACTCATCTATTTTATTAAGGTTTTATTTTAAATCCAATATAATTAACATGTAATGTTATATTACTTTTAGGTGTATAATGTAGTGATTCAACAATTCTATATAGTGCTTAGTGTTCAACATGGTAAATGTTGTCATTAATCCCCATCATTTACTTCAATCATCCCTATACCCCGCTTCCCTTTGGTAACCCTCAGTTTTTTCTCAATAGTTAAGAATCTGTTTCTTGGCTTCTCTCTCCCTTTTTTCCATTTGCTCATTTGTTTTGTTTCTTAAATTCCACATATAGCTTAGATAATATGGTATTTGGTTTGACTTATTTAACTTAAAATTATACTTAGTAGCTCCATCCATATTGTTACAAATGACAAGATTTTGTTCTGTTTAATGTCTGCTAAATATTCCATTGTATCTATATACCATGTCTCCTTTGTTCATTATCTGTTGATGGACACTTGAGCTGTTTCAGTGGTTTGGCAATTGTAAATAATGCTACACTAAACAGGGTTATATTATATTTCTTTGAATTAGTGTTTTTGTTTTCTTTGGGTAAATATCCACCAGTGCAAAAAACTGGATTTTAGAGTATTGTTATTAACTTTTTGAGGAGCCTGCATAATGTTTTCCACAGTGGCTTTACCAGTTTGCACTCACACAAATAGTGAAAGAGTTCCTTTTTCTCCACATCCTTGCCAACACTTGTTGTTTCCTGTGTTTATGAGTTTAGTGATTCTGGGTGTTATGAGGTGATATCTCATTGTAGTTTTTATTTGCACTTCCCTGATGATGATGAATGATGTTGAACATGTATTCATGCGTCTGTTGGCCATCTGGATGTCTTCTTTGGAGAAAGGTCTGTTCGTGTCTTCTGCCCATTTTAATTGGACTATTCCTTTATTTGTTGTTGATTTGTATATGTTCTTTACATATTTTAGATAATAACCCTTTATCAGATATGTCTTTTGCAGATATCTTCCATTCAGCAGGTTGTCTTTGTTTTGTTGATTTTTTTTCTTCGTTGTGCCAAAACTCCTTATTTTGATGTAGTCCCGGTGGTTTATTTTTACTTTTATTTCTCTTGTCTCAAGAGAAATATATAGTAAGAATTCACTACAGCCTATATCAAAGAAGTTCTGCCTGTGTACCTTCCAGGATTTTTATGGTTTTGCATCCCACATTTAGTCCATTAATCCATTTTGAGGGGTTTGTGTGTGTGTGTGTGTGTGTGTGTGTGTGGTGTAAGAAAGTGGTCCAGTTTCATTCCTCTGGGTGTTGCTGTCCATTTTTCCCAATACCATTTATTGAAATGATAGTCATTTTCCCATTTCATATTCTTGCTTCTTTTGTCAAACATTAATTGACAATATAATTATGGGTTAGTTTGTGGGTTTTCTATTCTGTTTCATCAATTTATGTGTCTACTTTATGAGGAGCTTGGGTGACACACTTAGGTTAAGCTTCTGACTCTTGGTTTTGACTCAGGTCATGATCTCAGGGTCATGGGGTCCAGCTCTGCATCAGGCTCTATGCTCAGCATGGAATCCACTTGGTTCTCTCTCTCTCTCTCTCTCTCTCTCTCTGTATGCCCCTCCTTCCTGTGCTATTGCTCTCTCTATTTCTCTAAAATTACTAAATAAATATTAAAAAAATATGTGTTTGTTTTTGTGCCAGTACCATATTGTTTTGATTACTACAGCATTGTAGCATAACTGAAATCTGGAATTGTGATACCTCCAGCTTTCTTTTTATTTTTCAAGATTTTTTTGACCATTTGGAATCTCTTGTGGTTCCATACAAATTTTAAGACTGATTTTTTTCTAGTCCTGTGAAAAATGTTGCTCGTATTTTGTTAGGGATTGCATTAAATCTGTAGATTCCTTTGTGTGGTGTGGACGTTTCAACAGTATCTATTCTAATCATGAGCATAGACTACCTTTCTCTTTGTTGATGTCATGTTCAATTTTTTCATGAGTATTTTATAGTTTTCAGAGTACAGGCATTTCATCATTGTTTAAGTTCATTCCTAGGTATTTTATTATTTTTTGGTGCCATTGTAAGTGGAATCATTTTCTTAATTTCTCTTTCTATTGCTTGTTAATGTATAGAAATGCAAAGATTTCTGTATATTGATGTTGTATCCTGTGATATTACCGAATTCATTGATCAGTTCTTGTAGTTTTTTTGTGGAGAGCTTTGGGTTTTGTATATAGAGTATCATGTCATCTGCAAATAGTGAAAGTTTTACTTCTTCCTTAACAATGTAGATGTCTTTTATTCCTTTCTGTTGTCTGATTGCTGTAGCTTGGACTTGCAGTACTAAGCTGAATAAAAGTGGTAACAGTGGTTTTGCAGTATTATGTTGAATAAAAGTGGTAACAGTGGACATCCTTTTCTTGTTGATGTAAGGGGGAGAGATCTCAGTTTTTCATCATGAGTATGATGTTAACTGTGTTTTTTTTCATGTATGGCTTTTATTATATTGAGGTATGTTCCCTCTCAACCCTACCTTGTTGAGGGTTTTTATCATGAATGTATACTTTACTTTTTCAAATGTTCTTTTGCATGTATTGAAATAATCTTATGGTTGTTATTCTTTCCCTTATTGATGTGATTTTTTACATTAATCGATTTGTGAATAGCAAACCATACTTGCAGAACAAGAATAAAACTCATTGATAATTTTGAATGATCTTTTAATGAATTGTTGGATTCATTTTGTTAACATTTTGTTGAGAATTTTTCCATCTATGTTTATTGGAGATATTGGCCCATAGTTCTTTTTTTTTGAGCTTTATCTGGTTTTGGTGTCAGGATAATGTCGGCCTCATAGAATGAATTTGGAACTTTTCTTTCCTTTTCTATTTTTGGACTAGTTTGAAAAGAATATGTATTATCTCTATTTTAATTGTTTGGTAGAAATCACTTTTGAAGTCATCTAGTCCTGAACATTTGTTTGTTTAGAGTTTTTTTTTTTATTAGTGATACAATTTCATTGCTGGTAACTGATCAATTTAATTTTTCTATTTGTTTCTGATTCAACTGAGAGGTTATATGTTTCTAGGAATTTATCAACTTCTTCTAAGTTGTTTAATTTGTTGGCATATAATTTTCATAGTGCTATCATATAAATATTTGTATTTCTCTGGTGATGGTTTTTATTTATCCTCTTTTATTTCTGATTTTGTTTATTTGAGTCCTTTCTCTTCTTTTATGAGTCTGGATAGAGGTTTATCAATTTTGCAGATGTTTTGTAGATCAATTTTTGTGAGTCTGGCTAGAGGTTTATCAATTTTGTAGATCTTTTCTTTGATCTTTCTAAGAACCATCTGCTGGTTTCACTGGTGTGTTCTATTGGTTTTAGTTTATATTTCATTTATTTCTGCTGTTGTCTTTGTTATTTACTTCTGTCTACTACTATGTCACCTTGTATATTCTTCTTTCCTTGCTCCTTTAAGTTTAAGTTGAGGCTACTTATTTGAGATTTTTCTTGCTTCTGGATATAGGCTCATATTGCTATAAATTTCCCTCTTAGAACAGCTTTTGCTGCATCCCAGAGATTTTCAACCATTGTGTTTTCATTTTCATTCATCTCCATATACATTCTGATAATAGTACAGTCACCTTGAGCACTGAGTAATATATAGATTTTTAAAATTACTCTATTGTGCACCAGAAACTAAAATAACATTGTATGTTGACTTTAGTGAAATAAAAATTAAATTAAATTTTAAAAAAAAGCTAGGTATTTCGTATCAGTGAGACATAACATTCAGAAGTTATTTTACATAATTACACAGCCATAAGCAAGAATGAGATTATACCATTTTTAAAGGATTTTATTTATTCATTTGTCAGAGAAAGAAAGAGTGGTAGAGAGAGTGGGCACAAGCAGGGACAGCAGCAGATGGAGAACAGGATCCCCGCTGAGCAAGGACCCCAAAGTGGGACTTGATCCTAGGACCCTGGGATTGTAACCTGGGCTGGAGACAGATGCTTAACTGACTGAGCCACCCACGTGATCCTCATCATTTTTTTTTTTTTTACAACATGGATGGACCTAGGGTGTATTAAGCTAAGTGAAATAAGTCAGATTGAGAGGGAAAAACACCATATAATTTCACCCATATGTGGAAACTAAAACAAAACAAAACAAAACAGCAAAACAAGTAAACAAAGAGAAAACGGAATCAAACCTATAAGTGCAGAGAACAAACTGATGGTTGCCAGAAGAAAGAAAGGTGGGAGCTTGGAAAAACTGGGTGAAAAAGAATGGAAGATGCAGGCTCCCAGCCATGAAATACATAAGTCATGGAAATGGAAGTTACAACACAGAGAATGGAGTTAATGATACTCTAAATCCAGTGTATGCCAATAGATAATAGCTATACATGTAGAGAGCATAGCATAAATATAGAGAAGTTAAATTACTATGTTGTATTCCTGAAACTAATATAACATTGGGTGACAACTGTAGTTAATTGAAAACATTTAAAAAGAAATTTCTATCACCTACCCATAGCCAGTGGTGTAGTATTTTCTTTGAATGAATGTAAAGACCTTGAAATAATTTTTCAAGTGAACACTGAAAAAGGTCACATATCATAAAACTAGAAAGGCAAGAAACTTTTAGTATGTATTCTTTAGTAAGTACAGGCTTATTAAAGAATGATTTCTATAAAATAGATAATAAGGAAGACAATAACTAATTATATTAATTGTGTCCAACATGAGTTGAGAGAAGTTTAATATTTAAAGAAATAAACTGACTACTGCTCACCTTGCTGCCCAAATTAAGAAAAGAGAGCCTCTGTAGACAACTGGACTGAAGGAAGAAAAGGCCAAGACTCAATAGCAGTCCACAAGCAACACACATGCAAGATACTTTCTGAAGTGCCAGGCTCTGGAGAACAGGGGACATTGCACTGCAGAGCACTATAGGACCTCTTCTTCATAAGGTTATTATCATTAAGAGAAAGAGAAGAAGCTGACTTCCCTCACACAGAGAAACAGAAAAAAAAAAATGAGACAAAATGAGGACACAGAGAAACATCTCCCAAATGGAAAAAAAGGACCAAATCATAGGAGGGGCTAAAGCAAAATGACTGTAAGTAATATGCCTGATAAAGAATTTAAAGTAATGATCATAAAGATTCTCACCGGACTAGGGAAGAGTAGAGGATATAAGTAAGATCCTTAAAACTGAGATAAAAATAGAACCAATCAGAGATCAAGAACACAATAGATGAAATTAAAAATATACCTTATTGAGGACATTAGGAGAAGGAAAAGAAAAGTGAATTGGAGGAAACTGGAGGGGGAGATGAACTGTGAGGGACTGTGGACTCTGAGAAACAAACTGAAGGTTTTGGAGGGCAGGTGGGGTAAGGGGTTAGGTGTGCCTGGTAGCGGATATTAAGGAGGGCATGTATTTCATGGATCTCTGGGTGTGGCACATAAAGAATTAATCTTGGAAAACTGAAAAAAAATAAAATTAAATAAAAAATTTTAAAAAATAAAAATATATCTTGTGGAATAAATAGCAGGCTAGGTGAAATAACGTAATCAAACAATGACCAAGAAGACAAAGTAATGGAAAGTAATCAAGCTGAGCAAGAATAGGGGGAAAAAAAATAATCTTAGGGAACTAAGTGACTTCATTAAATGTTATAAAGTTGACATTGACATAATAGGGATCACAGAAGAAAAGAGAGATCGAGGGCAGAAAATTTATTTGAAGAAAAAATTGCTGAAAACTTTCCTAATCTGGAAAAGAAAACAGATATGTAGATACAGGATGCACAGAGATTCCCTCAAAATTATGGACTCCAGGAAACAAACTGAGCATTTCAGAAGGGAGGGGAGTGGGGGAATGTGGTACCCAAGTGATGGGTATTAAGGAGGGTAGATGTTGTGATGAACATTGGGAGTTATACACAACTAATTAATCATTGAACATTACATCAACAACTAATGATATATTATATGGTAGCTAACTGAAAATAATAATAAGAAGAAATTCAACTGAAAGAGGTGCACACCAAAACACAAAGTAAATAAAAAGGCAAAAAAATAGCAATACAGAAAAGATGTATTTTTCTTAATATTTTAAGTAAGCTCTATGCCCAGTGTGGGACTTGAATCATGACCTTGAGATTTAGAGTCTCATGGTCCATCAACTGAGCCACCTAGGTGCCCCAAGAGAAAAAAATAAATAAATAAAAACAGCAAGAGAAAAGAAGACAGTTAGGTACAAGGGAAACCTTGTAAGGATCTCAGTGGATTTTTCAGCAGAAATTTTCAGTCCAGAAGAGAATGGCATGATACATTAAAAGTGCTAAAAGGGAAAAATCTGCATCCAAGAATTCTCTCTAAAGTAAGGCTATCATTCAGAATAGAAGAGATAACAAAGTTCTCTGACAAATAAAAAGGAAAGGAGTTCATGACCAGTTAACAGTTCTACAAGAAATATTAAAGAGGACTCTCTGAGTGGAAAGGAAGGCTGTAAGTGAGAGTATGAGAAGAAGAAAACACAAAAGCAAAAACACAAAAAAATTTTCTTTAAAAATCAGTCATCAAACTGAGGATTTCAGAGGGGAGGGAGATGGGGGGGTTGGGTGAGCCTGGTGGTGGGTATTATGGAGGGCACGCGTTGCATGGAGCACTGGGTATGGTGTATAAACAATGAATTTTATAACACTGAAAAGAAATAATATAAAATGAAATGAAAAAAATAAAAATACAAAGATAAAACATGACACCATATACCTAAAACATGGGAGGGAGAGGAGTAAGGAATGGCTTTATTTATTTTTTAATTTAATTTAATTTTTTCAGTGTTCCAAGATTCATTGTTTATGCACCACACTCAGTGCTCCATGCAATATGTGCCCTCCTTAATACCTACCACAACGCTCACACATACCCCTCCAAAAACCCTCAGTGTGTTTCTCCCATGAGAAACTCCACAATATCTCATGGTTCGTCTCTCCCTCCAATTTTCCCCAATTCACTTTTCCTTTCCTTCTAATGTCTCCCATATTATTCCTTATGCTCCAAAGTAAGTGAAACCATATGATAATTGACTTTCTCTATTTGACTTATTTCACTCAACATAATCTCCTCCAGTCATGTCCATGTTGATACAGAAGTTGGGTATTCATCCTTCTGATGGCTGTGTAATATTCCATTGTATATATATGGACCATATCTTCTTTATCCATTCATCTGTTGAAGGACATCTTGGCTCTTTCCACAGTTTGGTGACTGTGGACATTGCTGCTATGAACATTGAGGTACATATTGCCTTTCTTTTCATTACATTTGTATCTTTGGAGTAAATACCCAATAGTGTAATTGCAGGGCCATAAGATAGCTCTATTTTTAATTTTTTGAGGAATCTCCACACTGTTTTCCAAAGTAGCTGCACCAACTTGCATTCCCACCAACAGTGTAAGAGGGCTCCCCTTTCTCCACATCCTCTCCAACACTTGTTGTTTACTGTCCGGTTAATTTTGGCCTTTCTAACTGATGTAAGGTGGTATCTCAATGTGGTTTTGATTTGAATTTCCCTGATGCCTAATGAGGATGAATATTTTTTCATGTATCTGTGAGCCATTTGTATGTCTTCTTTGGAGAAGTGTCTGCTCATGTCTTCTGCCCTTTTTTTTTTTTTTTTTTTGATGTGATTATCTGTTTTGTGTGTGTTGAGTTTGAGGAGTTCTTTATAGATCTTGGATATCAGCCCTTTGTCTAGTGTCATTTGCGAATATCTTCTCCCATTCTGTGGGTTGCTTCTTTGTTTTGTTGACTTTTTCTTTTGCAGTGCAGAAATTTTTGATCTTGATGAAGTCCCAAAAGTTCATTTTCACTTTTGTTTCTTCTGCCTTTGGAGACGTGTCTTGAAAGACATTGCTGTGGCTGATATAGAAGAGGTTACTGCCTATGTTATCCTCTAGGATTTTGATAGATTCCTGCCCCACACTGAGGCATATTATCCATTTCAGGTTTATCTTTTTATATAGAATAACATTTGTGTAAGAGAATGGTTGCATTTCATTCTTCTATACAAAGTTGTCTAAATTTTCCAGCACCATTTATTGAAGAGACTGTATTTTTTTTCCACTGGATATTTTTTCTTGCTTTGTCAAAGATTATTGACTATAGAGTTGTGGGTCCATATCTAGAGTCTACTCTGTTCCATTGGTTGATGAGTCTGTTTTTGTGCCAGTACCATGCTGTCTTGGTGATCACAGCTTTGAAGTAAAGCTTGAAATCAGGCAACATGATTCCCCCCACTTTTGCTTTTCTTTTTAAAAATTTCCTTAGCAATTTGGGGCTTTTCTGGTTTCATACAATTTTAGGATTGTTTGTTCCAGCACTTTGAAAAATGCCAGTGAAATTTTGATTGGGATGGCATGGAAAGTATAGATTGCTCTGGGCACTATAGACAGTTTCACAATGTCTATTCTTCCAATACATGAGCATGGAATTCTTTTCCAACTTTTTGTGTCTTCTTCAATTTCTTTCATGAGTGTTCTATAGTTCCTTGAGTACAGATCCTTTACCTCTTTGGTTAGGTTTATTCCAAGGTATCTATGGTTCTTGGTGCTTTAGTAACTTTCCTTTTCTACAGTTTTATTGTTAGTGTCTAAGAAAGCAACTTATTTCTGTTCATTGATTTTGTATCCTGCTACATTACTGAATTGCTGTATGAGTTCTAGTATTTTGGGGGTGGAGTCTTTTGGATTTTCCATATAAAGTATCATATCATCTGTGAAGAGAGAGACTTTGACTTCTTCCTTGCCAATATGATTAAAATAAAAGAAACAAAATTTCTTTTTGTTGTCTGAATGATGTTGCTAAGACTTCTAGTACTATGTTGAACAGTAGTGGTGAGAGTCGGCATCTTTGCATTGTTTCTGATCTCAAAGGGAAGGTTGTTATCTTTTCCCTATTGAGAAACAATGGCTTTAACCTTAAGTGATTATCAACATAATATAGAATGCTATATGCAGATGTTATATATAAAACTAATGGTAACCACAAATCAAAAGCCAGGAATAGATATGCAAAGAATAAAGAGAAAGACTTTATAGTGTACCATTTTAAAAGAAAAAAAAAAAAAAAAAAAAAAAAAAGAAAGCCATTAAAGGAAGAAAGAATCAGAGAAAATCTATAGAAACTGCCATAAAACAAGTAACAAAATGGCAATAAATACATATGTGTCAAAAATTACTTGGACTATAAATGGACTAAATGTTCCAATCAAAAGACATGGGGTGATGAAATCTATATGCTGCCAGAAGATATTCATTTCAAACCAAAATACGCCTGCAGATTGAAAGTGAGGGGATAGAACAAATAATTATCATGCAAATGGATGCCAAAAGAAAAGCAATAGGAGTAACAATAATTATGCTGGAAATCTTCAATACAAGATCAATAACAAGAGATAAAGACAACATATAATAATAAGGGGGACAATCCAACAAGACAATATAACAATTATAATTATTTGTACACCCAAATAGGAACACCTAACCACATAAAACAGTTAACAAACATAAAAGAAATAATCAATAGTAATACAATAATAGTAGGGGACCCTAACACTGCACTGATATTGATGGACAGATTATGCAAACAGAAAATCAGCAAGGAAACACCGGCTCTGTATAATGCACTGGACCAGGCAGGTTTAACAAACATTTTCAGAACATTCAATCCAAAACAGTAGAATATATATTCTTTTCAAATGTACATGAGACATTTTCTAGAAACAAAATCACATATTGGTCAACGAAACAAGTCTCAACATTTTTTTCAAAAATCGAAGTCATACCACACACTTTTTCTAACCAAAATGTTATAAAACCAGAAATCAACCTCAAGAAAAAATATGGAAAGAACACAAATATGTGTAAGTTAAATAACATGCTATTAAACAATAAATGGGTCAACCAAGAAATCAAACAAAACGAAACTAGAAACACAATGTACCAAAATATTTATGATGCAGCACAGGTGATTGCAACAGGGAAGTTTATAGCAAAACAGGCCTGCCTAAAGAAACAAGAATAATCTCAAATAAGTGACCTAACATTAAACCTAGAGGAGCTAGAAAAATAACAAGAAAGCTGAAAACAAGGAAAAGGAAGGAAATAATAAAGACTCCCATAGAAATAAATGATATATAAACTAAAAGAGTAATAGGACAGATCAATGAAATGAGAAGTTCATTCTTTGAAAAGATCAATAAAGTTGATATTTCTCTAGCAAGACTTATCAAAAACAAAAAGAAAGAAACTTAACCAAATGAGTTAATGACCTGTATTCTGAAAACTATAAAACAATGATGAATAGAATTTAAGAAGATGAGAAAAAATGGAAAGATATCACATGTTCATGGTTTTGAAGAACCAATGCTGTTAAAATGTACAGAAGACCCAAAGTAAACTAAAGATATAATGCAATCCCTGTTAACATACTAACAACATTTTTCATACAAGTAGGACAAATTATATTAAAAATTCCATAGAACAACAGAAGTCCTCGAATAGCCAAAGCAATCTTAAAAAAGATAAACAAAACTGGAGGTATCACTGTTCCAGATGTGAAGTTACATTACAAAGTGGTAATAATTAAAACAGTATAGTACTTGCATAAAAAGTAGACACATAGATCAATGAAATAGAAAGAAAGCCCAGAAATAAACCCAGAATTATATGGTCAATGAATCTTCAACAAAGGAAGAGTGCATATACAATGGGGAAAAGACAATCTCTTCAAAAAGTGGTATTGGGGAGCAACATGGTAAAGAATAAAATGAAGCACTTTCTTTCACCATACACAAAAATAAACCTAAAATGGATTAAAGATCTAAATGTGAGACCTGAAACCATAATTATCTTAGAAGATAGCACAGATGGTTATTTTTGTGACAACAGATAGAGAGACATATTTTGACATATGTTTCCTGTGGCAAGGGAAGTAAAAGGAAATGTAAACTATTGGGATTACATCAAATTTAAAACTTTTGTAAAGCAAAGAAAACAATCAAGAAGACTAAAATACAACCTACTGAAAGGGAGAAAATATTTCTGAATGACATATACAATAAAGGGTGAGTAATGAAAATATATAAAGAACTGATAAAATTCAATAACTAAAATCAAGTAAATCAATTAAAAATGGGTAGAAGACATAAACAGATATTTCTCCAAAGAAGACATACAGATGACTAATAGACACATGAAAAGATGTTGAACATCACTCATTAACATGGAAGTGCAAATCAAAACTACAATAACTACAATGAGATATCACCTCACAGCTGTCATAAAATGAAAATGCAATAGTTTAAAACAGTTTGGAATGTAGCAAAAATGGTTCTAAGAAGGAAATTTATCTCAATATAGGCCTACCTCAAGAAGCAAGAAAAACAGCAAATAAACAACCTAGTCTTACACCTAGTGGAGGTAGAAAAGAACAATAAACAAAAGCCAAAATCAATAGAATTAAGGAAATGATAAAGATTGGAGCAGGAATAGATGATACAGAAACTGAAAGAACAGTAGAACATATCAATGAAACCAAGTTCTCCTTCTCTGGAAAAATCAAGAAAATTCATAAACCTCTAGCTAGTCTCATCAAAAAACAAAGAGAAATGTCTTAAATAGATAAAATTATAAATTAAATGGAGAAATATCAACCAACCCTCAGAAATGCAAACAACTCTTAAAGAATATTATGAAAAATTATGTCAACAAATTGAATAACCTAGAAGAAATGTATAAATTCTTAAGAACATGTAACCTAACAAAACTATACAAATTTGAATAGATGGATTACCAGCAAGGAGATTTAATCAAAATCAAAAAACTCCATGAACAGAAGTCCAGAACCACATGACTCCACAGGCAAATTCTACCGAACATTTAAAGAAGAATTAATAGCTATTCTTAAACTATTCCAGAAGATAAAGGAGGGAAGAAAACTTGCAAATTTGTTCTATAAGGCCAGCATTACCCTGACACCAAAACCACATAAAGATACCACGAATAAGAGAACTACAATCAAATATCTTTGATAAACATAGATGCAAAACTCCTCAAGAAAATACTAACAAACAGAATCTAATAATCCATTTTAAAAATCATTCACTATGTTGAAGTGGGATTTATTTTTCATATTCAAGGTTGGTTCAATATTTGCAAATCAATAAATATGATATATCACATAAAAAGAGAGAAGATCAAAAACATATGATCATGTCAATAGATGCAGAAAAAGCATTTGACAAAGTACACATCCATTCATAATAAAAACCCTCAACAAAGGAGGTTTAGAGGGAAGATACCTCAACATAATAAAGGACATATATGAAAAACTCACAAGGAACATCACATTCAATGGGAAAAGCAGATAGATTTTCCCTTAAGGTCAGGAATAAGGCAAGGATGTACACTCTCATCACTTTTATTCAACACAGTGCTAAAAGTGTTAGCAATAACAATCAGACAACAAAAGGAAATAAATGCATCTGCATTGGTAAAGAAAGGTAAAACTTTCACTATCTGCAGATACCATGATACTATAAATAAAAACCCCTAAAGAGTCACCAAAAAATTACTGGAACTGATAAATGAATTCAGAAATGTTGCAGGATATGAAATCAATGTGCAGAAATCTGTTGCATTTCTATACACCAATAATGAAGCATCAGAAAGATAAATTAAGAAAACAATTACATTTACAATTGCACCAAAAATAATATGATTAGGAATGAAACCAGCCAAAAAGGTGGAAGACCTGTACTCTGAAATCTATAAAACACTTATGAAAGAAACTGTAAATGACACAAATAAATGTAGAGATATTATATGCTCATGGATTGGAGGAAGAAATATTGTTAAAATGTCTATACTACCAAAGCAATCTACACATTTAATGTAATCGCTATCAAATTACCAACAACAGAATACTGTTACACTGAAAATAAATTAAAAAATTTTAAAAAAAGAAAAAAAAATACCAACAACATTTTTCATAGAACTGGAATAATCCTAAAATTTGTATGGAACTAAAAAGAACCCAAAGCCAAAGCACATTTGAAAAAAGAAAAGCAAAGCTGGAGGAATCACATTCCAGATTTCAAGTTAGGTTGCAATGCTGTAGTAATCAAAACAATATGGTACTGGCACAAAAAATGGGCATACAGATCAATGGAATGGAATAGGAAGCTTGGAAATAAACCCACAACAATATGACAAATTAATCTTTGACAAAGAAAAAAATATCCAATAGGAAAAAGTATCATCTACAAATGAGTTGGGAAAACTGGATGCAGCCTGCAAAAGAATGCAACTGGACTTCTTTCTTTCATGATACACAAAAATAAATTAAAAATGGATTAAAGACCTAAATATGAGGGACACATCACTGGCTCAGTCGTTAAGTGTCTGCCTTCAGCTCAGGTCATGATCCCAGAGTTCTGGGATCAAGCCCCACATCAGGATCCCTGCTCCATGGAAAGCCTGCTTCTCCCTATCCCACTCCCCCTGATTGTGTTTCTTCTCTAGCTCTGTATCTATCTGTTAAATAAATAAATAAAATATTTAAAATGTCCTAAATATGAGATCTGAAAACATAAAAATTTTAGCAGACAGTACAGACAATAATTTCTTTGATATTGGCCCTAGCACCTTTTTTTTTTTTTTCCTGAGGCGAGGGAAATAAGAGCAAAAATAAATTATTGGAACTTCATAAAAATAAAAAATTCCTACACAGAGAAGGAAACACTCAACAAAACTAGTAGGCAACTTATGGAATGGAAGAATATATTTGCAAATGACATATCTAATAAAGGTTTCATATCCAAAATACATAAAGAACTTACACAAACAAACACACAAACAAGCAATCCAATTAAAAAATGGACAGAAGACATAAGCAGGTATTTCTCCAAAAATGACATCCAGATGGCCAACAGACACATGAAAAGATGCTCAACGTGGTTCATCATCAAGGCAATGCAAATCAAAACTACAGTGAGTTGTCACCTCACACCTGTCAGAATGTGTGAAATCAAAAACACAGGAAATAAGTGTTGACAAGGATGTGGGGGAAAAGAAGCCCTCTTTCACTGTTGCTGGGAATGCAAACTGGTACAGCCTGCTGGAAAATAGTATGGAAGTTCCTCAAAAAGTTAAAATTAGAACTACCCTAAAATCCAGTAATTGCACTACTGGATATTTACCCAAATAATACAAAAACACTAATTAAAAGGGATACATGCACCCTTATGTTTATTGCCAAATTATGGATTCAGCCCAAATGTCTATCAATAGACAAATGGATAAAGGTGTGGTAAATATAGAATATTATTCAACCATAAAAGGGATGAAATCTTACCATTTGCAAACACATGGATGGAGCTAGAGAGTATAATACTAAGCAAACAAGTCAGAGAAAGACAAATATATAATTTCACTAATAATGTGGAATTTTAGAAAGTTAAAAAAAGGGCAAAGGAAAAAAAAGAGAGACAAAGCAAGAAACAGACTTCTAACAATTGAGAAGAAAGTCATGGTTATCAAAGGGAAGGTGAGTGAGTGGATGGGTGGAATTGGTGATAGGATTTAAGGAATATTCTTGTCGTGAAGAACACTGGGTGATGTATAGGATTGTTCAATCACTATATTGTACACCTGAAAGTAATATAACATTGCTAACTGTACTAGAATTAAAATAAAATTAACAAAAACACAGCACACACACAATACATACCACACATACAAGGTAGAACACACAGTATGCACCACACATACTACAATTCATATCACAAACACCATACCTACCACATGTAAGCAACACATACCCTTAATATAATGCATACACACACCACATTCACACCACACATATTTGAAGCAATAGCCACATGTACATTGCAAACACACATAACACATAGCACATATACCACAGAAACATACAATATTCACATAAACCACACATGTCACATATATAACACATATACTACACATAGGTTACAAACAAATACATATACTCCACACACACCACATATATAGGAAACACAAACACAGCACACATATACCATACACACATTAAACATCTACAAAAACACACCATAATTATACCACACACACACACAATCATCACACATACCACTTCCACAAACCCCACATATGCCACCAACATACAATATATATCACTCACACAATCCACATACATCCCTCACTTACCACCAAAATACCACATATACATTACACACACTCCACACATACACCAAGCATACATATATTTACCACACAAACACCAATATACATTATAAATGCTTCATATTATACACATTCACAGCACACATAACACAAACACCACACATGTACTACCCACACACAACATATACCACACAAAAAAGCACTGCACATGCACCACACACATAGCACACAAATAACAGGTGAAAAAAATACACCATGAACACACTACACATATTCCACATACAGACTACACAGCATGCAACAGCACAGAAACAACAGACACCTAACAGTCATACAGCACATCCAACACAATCTCCAAACATATACACACATATACACACATAGAAAATACACATACCCCACAAAACAACACACTGAACACACATATACACATATATCACAGAAACATCACATATATAATACAAACACCACATATGTGACACACACAGGGATAACATACATACCAAACACACTTATACAGAGGCTACACAAATACACTAACACCACACATATCACACATATATCACAAACACAGTGAAAAGATAGCATGCACACCCATTTTCATCACCCACACCACAATATAACACACAAACTATATTTCCAAAACATACATAATAACACAAAACACACATACAACACAAAATACACATACATCACTGAAATACCACACACACAACACACATGTACCAAACTCACAACTGAATATATTACCCACAAACATAGAACACACATACACTACACATACAACAGAGACCTACCACTCCTACATCACAGAGACAACTCATACAGCATACACACACACATACACAACATACACCCAGCACCAGTACACCACAAACATCACATATATACCAAATACACAGTACACATACACTGCACATATATCACACATATGACATACTCATGTGCAGTACACACATCACACATGAAACAGACTTCACACACAACCATACTCATCACAAACAACACACACAGATATCACACATATACCAAACACAGCACATATACACCAAACACACCACACATATACCACACACAAACCACATACCACACATTAATTATGCATATGCCAAAAACACTACATATACAACTCACCCATAAAACATACCACAATTACAACACACATACACACACACACACACCCCAAACATATACCACACACACTTCACATAAATCAGACACAAAACACACATACAACACACAATGCTCATACACCATGCAAACCACATATACAGCACACAATCACCACACATACATCACAGATACACCACACTCATACCTGAATTTGCCATATGCAAAGACACCACACTTATGCCACAAAAACAAGAGATACACCTACACTCTTACATCACATTCAAAACATTATCCCTTTCCCATCTCTAATAAAAAATTCCAGGCTTCTGTGTAAAAATTAATAATTATCCCTTGGAATTGTATTGTATTTTCACTTTTTTCCAGCACACTCTTCTGTCTAGTATTTAATTTGATACACATCCCACTGAGTTTTAAAAAAAAATTATGTCTATTCCACACATTGAGAAACTAAAGCAGTAAGATATCAAATCATTTGGCTGAATCTAAGTAAAGTTTAAATTAGAAATTCAGTTTTTTCTGGCAGCACAAAGTTGTTTTGTTTCTTGCTTTTACAACCAAGAAATTAGTGATCTATGAATATAGGCTGTGTCTACAGGGAAAAAAATGGGAACTGCAATAACTTAGAATTCCTACAATTACCTTCACAGAGTGGAAAGATCATCTATTCAACACTACACCAAACAAAATTGTCTAAAGGGGAAACGTTTTGATTTCCTTCGGTATTTCTTTCACCTTATTTCTACTTTTTCACTTTATAGTTTTACATTATAACCAGAAAATATAGCATAATCTTCCAGTTACCTTTATGATGGAGAATATCTGAGTTGGCATTTCCTCCCAGGTATATACATGAACATAAACCATTATCACAAAACACATTATTTTATAAATTTTTAATTTCCAATTATGTGATTTTTAAAAGCACAATATTGGCAAATATTAATGTTCACAAAGGTACAAGTAAATGGTGTGCATTATTTTTTTTTGCTTATAATATCCTGTTATGTATGGTGTTCAATTATTTTAACATACTTTAAAATTAGTTTACATTATTTTATTTTAATATTATGGACTATGGTTAAAATATAATAAACAGAACTTCCTTAGCAGTGATCTACAATTCAGATTTCATATTCATTCTAAAGTACTGTTCAGAGCTAATATTCTAAGATTGTTATTAGAACTCATCTCCTTAGCTAGAATTATTTTACTACACTTCTAGTATCTGAGGGATCTATTTCTATCTATATATGTATGTAAATACATTGTTACAGATATATAAAATCTTTAGTAAAATATGCATCCCTTATTTACATTTTAAAACCATCCATTAATTAACTTGCATGATCACTTTCAAGGATGGAAAAGGATTAGGAACATGGTCTATTATGGCTGCCATTTCTCCATTATTAATGCAGAAAATATTGATTAATTCAATTAGCTATCTTATAGTATACCGTTAGTTTCAGATGCAGTGTTCAATGAATTATCAGTTGCATATAACACCCAATGGTCATCACATCACATGCCCTCTTTAATACCAGTCACCCAGTTACCACATCCCCCACCCACAGCCCCTCCAGCAACCCTCAGTTGGTTTCCTATAGTTAAAAGTCTTTCATGGTTTTTCACCCTTTCTGATGACTACCCATTCTGTTTTTCCTCCCTTCCCCTATGGTCCTCTGACCTTTTTCTTGTATTCCACATATGTGTGAAACCATATGAAAATTGTCTTTCTCTAATTGACTTATTTGGTTCAGCATAATATGTTCCAGTTCCAGGCACACTGATGAGAATGGCAAGCATTCATCCTTTCTGATGGTTGAATAATATTCAATCATGTATATATACCACATCTTCTTTATCTATTCATCTGTCAAAGGACATCTCAGCTTTTTTCACAGTTTGTCTATTATGGATATTGCTGCTAAAAACATTGGGGTGCAGGTGCCCCTTTGGATCACAACCATTTGTATCTTTGGAGTAAATACCTTGTAGTGCAATTGCTGGGTTGTGTGTTGCTCTATTTTTAATTTCTCGAGGAACCTCCATACCATTTTCCAGAGTGGCTGTACCAGCTTACATTCCCACCAACAGTGTAAGAGGGTCCCCCTTCTCCAAATCCTTGCCAACATTTGATTTTCCCTGTCTTGATAATTTTAGCCATTCTGACTGGTGTGAGTTGGTATCTCATTGGGTTTTGATTTGTATATCCATGATGCAGCATTTTTTCAACATGTTTTCATGTGTCTGTTGGTCACGTGTACATATTCTTTGGAAAAATATGTGTTCATGTCTTCTACCCATTTCTTGACTAGATTATTTGTTTTTGGGGTGTTGAGTTTCTTAAGATTTTTATAGATCTTTGATACCAGCCCTTTATCTGGTATGTCATTTGCAAATATCTTCTCCCATTCTTTAGGTTGATTTTGAGGTTGGTTGATTGTTTTCTTTGCTGTGCAGAAGCTTTTTATCTTGATGAAGTCCCAATACTTCATTTTTCTTTTTGTTTCACTGCCTTTGTTGTGTTTTGTTTGCACACTGCCTTTGGAGGCATGTCTAGCAAGAAGTTGCTGCATCTGAGGTCAAAGAGGTTGCTGCCTATATTCTCTTCTAGGATTTTGATGGATTTCTGTCTCACATTTAGGTCTTTCCTTCATTTGAGTTAATCTCTGTGTATGGTGTAAGAATATGTTCCTATTTCATTCTTCTACATGGGGCTGTCCAATTTTACCAATACCACTTATTGAAGAGACTTTTCTTTTTCCATTGGATATTCTTTCCTGCTTTATTGAAGATTAGTTGGTCATAGAGTTGAAGGTCCATTTCAGGGTTCTCTGTTCTGTTCCATTGTTCCTTGTGTCTATTTTTGTGCCAGTACCATACCATCTTGATGATTACAGCTTTGTAATATCACTTGAAGTCTGGCATTGTGATGCCACCAGTGCTGGTTTTCTTTTTCAACATTCCTCTGGCTAGGGGCGCCTGGGTCCCTCAGTCAGTTGAGTTTTTGCCACCAGTTCAGGCCATGATTTCAGTGTCTTGGGATTGAGCCTCACATCAGGTTCCCAGAAATCCTGCTTCTCCCTCTGCCAGCTGCTCCCTCTGTGCTCATTGTCTTTGTCAAATAAATACTTTTTAAAAAATATTTAAAAAACAACAACTTTCCTCTGGGTCTTTTTTAGTTCAATACAAATTTTAGGGTTATTTGTTACAACTCTGTGAAAAATATTGATGCAATTTTTATAGAGATTGCATTGAATGTGTAGATTGCTCTGGATATCATAGATATTTTAACAATATTTATTCTTCCATATCATGAGTGTTTTTCCATTTCTTTGTGTCTTCCTCAATATCTTTCATAAGTGTTCTGTAGCTTTTGGAGTACAGATCCTTTACCACTGTGGTTAGGTTTATTCCAAATTATCTTATGGATTTTGGTGCAATTGTAAAGGGTTAGTTCTTTAAGTTCACTTTCTTCTGTCTCATTATATAGAAATGCAACTGATTTCTGTGTATTGAATTCTTCTATGAGTTCTAGGAATTTTTGTGTGGAGTATTTTAGTTTTTCCACCTAAAGCATCATGTCATCTGCTAAGAGAGAGAGTTTGACTTTCTCTTTGCCAATTCAAAGGTAATTTATTTCTTTTTGTTGTTTGATCGCTGAGGTTAAGACTTCTAGTACTCTGATGAACAACTGTTCTGAGAGTGGGCATCCTTGTTGTGTTCCTGACCTTAGGGGAAAAGCTCTCAGTTTTTGCCCTTTGAGAACAGTATTCTCTGAACATTGTATAGATGGCTTTTATGATATTGAGGTATATTTCCTATATCCCCATATTATGGAGAGTTTTAATCAAGAAAGGATGTTGTATTCTGTCAAATGCTTTTTCTACATCAATTGAGAGGAGCTTATCATTCTTTATTTTTTTAAAGATTTCATTTGTTTATTTGACAGAGAAAGAGAGTGAGATAGGACGAGCAGGGAGAGCGGCAGAGAGAGAGATAGAAGCAGGCCCCCCGCTGAGCAGGGAGCCCAATCCCTGCTCAAGTGGACTCAATCCCAGGACTCTGAGATCATGACCTGACCCAAAAGCAGATATTAACTGACTGAGCCACCTAGGTTCTCCAAGATCATATTATTCTTGTCCTTTCTTGTATTAATGTGATGTATCATGGTGTTTGATTTGAAAATGTTGAACCACTCTTGAAGTGCAGGGAAAAAAATCCAACTTGGTTGTGGTGAATAATCCTTTTAATGTACATTTGGATCCTATTGACTAGTATCTTGGTAAGAATTTTGGCATCCATGTTCATCAAGGATATATGTCTGTAATTTTCCTTTTTGATGGGGTCTTTGGTTTTGGAATTAAGGTAGTTCTGGTGTCATAAAATGAGTTTGGAAGTTTTCCTTCCATTTCTTTCTTTCTTTCTTTCTTTCTTTCTTTCTTTCTTTCTTTCTTTCTTTCTTTCACTTTCTTTCTCTTCTTCTTCTTCTTCTTCTTCTTCTTCTTCTTCTTCTTCTTCTTTTAAATTCCTTCTGTAGAGTAGGTGTTACTTCTTTTTTAAATATTAGGTAGAATTCCTCTGGGAAGCCATCCAGTCCTGGACTCTTGTTTGTTGGGTGATTTTTGATTACTGCTTCAATTTTCTTGCTAGTAATGGGTCTGTTCAGGTTTTTTATTTCTTCCTGTTTCAGTTTTGGTAGTTTATAAGTTTATAGGAATGCATCAATTTCTTCCAGGTTACCTAATTTGTTGGCATATAATTTTCATAATATTATATTCTCATTGAATTTCTGTGGTGTCAGTTGTGTTCTCTTTTTCATTCATGATTTTATTTATTTGGATCCTTTCTTCTTTCATTTTGGTAAGTCTAGTTAGGGGTTTGTCAGTCTCATTAATTCTTTCGAAGAACCAGCTCCTAGTTTCATTGATATGTTCTACTATTTATTTTTTAATTTCTACAGCATTGATTTCTGCCCTAACCTTTATTATTTTCCTTCTCCCACTGGATTTAGGCTTTATTTTTTTGTCCTTTTCCTGTCCTTTATGTGTAAGTTTAGGTTGTATATTTGAGAATTTTCTTGCTTCTTGAAGAAGGCCTGTATTAGTATATACTCCCCTCTTAGGACCATCTTTGCTACATTCTGAAGATTTTCAAATGTCGTGTTTTCATTTTTTTTTCTTTAAATGATTTTATTTATGTATATGAGAAAGAGAGAGCATGAGCAATGAGGATGGGCAAAGAGAGGAAGAGAAGCAAGCCACCTCCTAGAAGCCCAATGCAGGACTCGATCCCAGGACCCTGGGATCATCACCTGAGCTGAAGGCAGAGGCTTAACTAATTGAGGCACACAGGCACCCATGTTTTCATTTTCATTTGACTTCATGTATTTTTAAAAAAATGTTCTTTAAACATTGGAGTACAGATGGCCCTTCTTTTCACTACATCTGTATCTTTGGGGTAAATACCCAATAGTGCAATTGCAGGGTCATAGGGAAGTTCTATTTTTAATTTCTTAAGGAATCTCCACACTGTTCTCCAAAGAGGCTGTACCAACTTGCATTCCCACCAACAGTGTAAGAGGGTTCCCCTTTCTCCACATCCCCTCCAACACATGTTGTTTCCTGTCTTGCTAATTTTGGCCATTCTAACTGGTGTAAGGTGGTATCTCAAGGTGGTTTTAATTTGAATCTCCCTGATGGCTAGTGATGATGAACATGCCTCCATCAGAAAAGATGAATACCCAACTTTTGTAGCAACATGGACAGGACTGGAAGAGATTATGCTGAGTGAAATAAGTCAAGCAGAGAAAGTCAATTATCATATGGTTTCACTTATTTGTGGAGCATAACAAATAGCATGGAGGACATGGAGAGTTAGGAGAAGGGAGTTGGGGGAAATTGGAAGGGAAGGTGAACAGTGAGAGACTATGGACTCTGAAAAACAATCTGAAGGGTTTGAAGAGGTGGGGGGGGCGGGAGGTTGGGGGAACCAGGTGGTGGGTATTAGAGAGGGCATGGATTGCATGGAGCACTGGGTGTGGTACAAAAACAATGAATACTGTTATGCTGAAAATAAATTAAAAAATGATTTAAAAATGTTCTTTAATTTCCTGGTTGACTCATTTATTAGTATACTTTCTTTAACCTTCATAGATTTGTGGTACTTCCATTTTTGTTGTTGTTGTTATCAACAAGTTTCATAGCATTGTGTTCTGAAACTACTCATGGTAGGATCTCCAACTTTTTGTACCATTTGAGGCCTGATTTGTGACACAGTATGTGATCTATTCTGAAGAATGTTTCTTGTGCATTTGATTAAAAATTTTTTTTTTTGCTGCATTAGGAATAAATGTTCTGCATATATCTGTTAAGTCCATCCAGTTCAGTGTGTCATTCAAAGTCCTTGACTCCTTGTTGATCCTCTGCTTAGATGATATAGGAATTGCTGTGAGTAGGGTATTAATGTACTTTACTATTATATTAGGGTCAATGAGTTTCTTTAAGTTTCTTATTAATTGATTTATATATTTGAGTGCTCCCAAGTTAGGGGCATATATATTTACAATTGCTAGAGCTTCTTGTATTTGGCTTATTTATTATGGTAGAGTGTCTTTCTTCATCTCTTATTACAATTTTTGGTTTGAACTCTGGTTTTTCTGATTTGAAGATGGCTACTCCAGGTTTCTTTGGATGTCATTTAAGATGATAATTATTCTCCAGCTCCTTGCTTTCAATCTAGAGGTGACTTTGAGTCTAAATGGAGTCTCTTGTAAGGAGCATATAAATGGGTCTTGTGTTTTTTATCCACTCTGACACCTTATCTTTTCATTGGAGAATTTAGGCAATTTATATTCAAAGTAATTATTGATAGATATGAACTTATTGCCATTGCATTACCTGTAAAGTCACTGTTTCTGGAGATTTTCTCTCTTCCTTTCTAGCCATTGTGGCTTTGACTCTTTCCTTCCTACACAATGTGTCCCCTTTAATATTTCTTGTAGGGTTTAAAGTTTAGTACTCATGAGCTCCTTTAGTTTTTGTTGGTGTGGGAAATTCTATTTCTCCTTCTATTCTGAATGATAGACTTGTTAGATAAAGTATTCTTGGCTACATATTTTTCCCATTTAGCATGTTGAATATACCATGCCATTCCTTTTTGACCTGTCAGGTCTCTGTGGACAGGTCTGCTGCCAATCTTATGCATCCGCCCTTGTAAATCTTATGTGTCCACCCAGGCCATTTTCAGGATTCTCTCTTTATGTTTGTATCTTGCAAGTTTCACTATAATACATCATGGTGTTGACCTGTTTTTGTTGATTTGGGGGAGTTCTCTCTGCTTTTGGGAACTGAATGCTTTTTTCCTTCTTCAAGCTGGGGAATATCTCAGGTATAATTTAGTCAAATAAACCTTCTTCCCCCTTTTGCTTTTCTTTGTCTTCTGGAACTCCTTTGATATGTATATTATTTCTCTGTATGGATTTGCTTAGTTTCCTAAGTCTATATTGGTGATCTAATATTTTTCTTTCTCTCTTCTTTTCAGCTTCATGATTTTCCATAATTTTATCTTCTATATAACCCATCCTATCCTCTCCTTCTTCAATTCTCAGAGTGATTATATCCAATCTGTTTTCCATTTCAGTTATAGCAATTTTTATTTTGGCCTGATTAGTTTTTAGGTATTTTATCTCTTGAGCATGAGTTTCTCTGCTGTCTTATATGTCTTTTTTCAAGTCCAGCTAGTAGTCCTATACCTGTTGATCTAAATTTTTGTTCACATATATTGGTTATATCAGCTTTGAGCAAATTCCTGGTTGTGAAATCTTCCTGACCTTTCTTTTGGGGAGAATTCTTCTGTCTTTTCATTTTTGATAATTTTATATCTTTTGTGTGTTATGAAAACTTGTTATACTCAGAGCAATATTATATTAAAAAGAGGTCATGCACTGTCCATGGCCTGGCACTTCAGGAAGTGTTTCTCGTGAATACTGTATGCACTCTGCTATTGAGTTTTGGCTGTTCTTTCCCAATGGACCATCCTATAAAGCATTTTTTCCTTGCTTGTATTGGGGAATGTTTGGACCTTTAACTGGATTTGCTTTGATTTGTTTGTTAAGATAAGTATAGGGGAAAACAAACAAACAAACAAACAAACAAAAACAACAAGAAAACAACCTTATCCAAAGTAAAAGAAGAGGAAAAGGAACAAAAATGCAAGCAGAGAAACAAAAAATTATAAGCCTGTATCCAAAGAATAAGAAAGAAAGAAAGAATAAAGAGTAATGAGAGAAGAAAAAAAGAAGAAATAAGAGAAGGAAACAAATAAACTAAAAAATGAAAAAAAATTGTTAGCCTGAAGCCATAAAAATATAATTTTAAAAAAGATGAAGTGTATAAAATAAAAGATAAAAGCAAACAAACAAATAAAAAAGAAATAAAAAAGTTAAAAAAATGTTGGAGGTCACAGCACGGTTGCAGTTGAGGATCAAACCAGGCCCTGACTTGTGTCTCCTTCAAAGTCCAGACACCTTGACAAGGTTAAGGACGGAAAATTTGAGTAACACTGAGAAAAGGGTCTGTGCTATGTGTCATGCACTCGCCTACGTGACTTCCCACATACTCCACCTACAGAAGGGAACAATGTGGTCAGGGTCATGAATTCTTAGTTGGTCCTTGTTGTTCTGTACCTCCCATAACCCACTCCCTGGTTGATTGTCTTGCTAATGGCTTTAGCCAAAACTACCTGACCTCACGAGGTTTGCTTGTAGTTAATGTAAACTTGTTATAGAAACTTGCGGTCATCTGACTAGGTACTGATGTATCACTCCTCCTATTCTGGTCTGCCTTATAAATGATTGTAAGATGTGGAATAAAATTGGCACTGTTGGACATCCTCCTCAGTGTCCCTCCTGCCCCCATCACTTTGTCTCTTAATTTCTTTTCACCATCCTCTTAACCCTCACGTTTTCCTGGTCGATTTGTCGTGCTGGCCGTGGCAAAAAAAAAAAAAATAAAAATTTAAAAATTAAATAAAAGCAAAACCTAGTCTTATTTCCACCAGATCTAAAACTGACACTTTGGGCACTCTATAATCAGCAGACTTGGTCCATGTGGAGGGTCTGTGTTGGTCTTCTGAGGGAAAGGCCTGGTGACCTGGCTTACAAACAGACTTGACCTTGTAAACATGCCCCTGCCAGGAATATGGGTGCAGGGTTTTGTGGAAGGGACTCCAGATTTCACTGGAGGCACTGTATTTCTCTCTGAAGTGTGATCATGCCAGTGGATGGGAGGAGGGAGGCTTGGTAGAGGAGGAAGATAGTGTCACTCCACCCTCTATTCACCAGGGAGGGGAATTCATGAACACAGCTGTACAGGAGGCCCTCATAGAAAGGTGAATAATATCCTATGTTTGGGGTTTCCTCAGATCCCTGCCCTTAATCTGTTGGTGTCTTAGCCATCTGAGCACCAGGCACCACAGATCTGTATTTATCTCTGACTAGTGACTGGATTCAAAACCTCAAATTTTAATGGGCATGGCAAGATGCAGACCCACTCCACTCCCCCAGAGGAGGGCTTTGTGTCACGCCTGGCACTGTCCTGTCCCAGAAAAGCAATTGTGCAGTGTACGCACAATGGCTATTGTGTATTGTGATGCACAGCAAAAAGTTGTAACCAGGTTATCTGTCATTTATGTGTATTTCAATCCTCTACTCTGTTCTGTTCCAGAAAAGCAGTTGTACAGCAGCTTGAGTATATTGTGGTACACAAAAAACTGCAATTAGGTTGTGTGCAGTTTGCACATTTCTATTCTCTATTGTTCTGTCCCAGAAAATTAGTCATTCAGGGTATGTACAGTGGCTTGAGACTATTGTGGCTCATAATGAAAAGATGCTAGCAGGTTATCTGCCCTCTGCTCACACCTCTGTTTCTGCAGTTCTTCACAACTAAATGGCTCTCAATTGGCCTTTTGTCCCTGAAGAGGTAAAATATGCTCTTCCCAATGTACTCCAGTAAGGGTAGCAGAGATATCTCCCAGTGCAACTCATGGGATTTCCTCCCTTTGGCTTATTGTATGAACCTTACCCATTGCACTCTCCCACTCTCTTTCTCTCTCTCCCTGACAAATCATGGCTCTAAACCTCACAATCTGCCACATTCTGTCCCTCCAATTGTGCAGATTATTCTCCAGTTCCACATTTTGGGAACACTTTTATTTTCTTTGTGGTTCCCAACCTACTAAATCATTTGTTACAAATAAACAATCTTTTGGCTTCTATCTTTTCTCAATATACACAAGGAAGTTTACATGTGAGGACACTTTGCAGTCCATATTTTCAAACTTTTGTTACTGAGGTAAAATTGACAAACTAAATAGTAAATTTGTTAAGTTTTGTTGTATGTATAAACCCATGAAATCAACACATTTAGGTTAAAGCAGACATGGGAGAGATAGAAACTAATTTTAGACAGGTTAATGTTCACTGTGTCCAAAAAGAAAAGGAGAGTGCAAAAAGTTCTGAAAGAATATTGAAAAATTAATGGTCAAATTTTTCCCCAGTTTGATGAAAAACCTTGATGTACACATTCAAGAAAGTCAAAATCTTAAAGGCTGATAAAAGGAATTACACACTGAGACAAATTATAATCAAATGGTCCAAAGCCAAAGATAAAGCAAAAAGAATCTTGAAAGCAGCAAGAGAGAAATGACTCATCATGTCCAGGGCATCTCAATAAGAATTACAACTAATTTCTCAGCAGAAACTGGGGAGCTGAAAAAGACAGTGAAGTGGTATTTTTTTAAAGTTCGTAAAGAAAAAAAAATATTGTTAACTATGAATTCCATACTTGGCAATATTATGCTTCAAAGATGACATAAGAATAAAGTCATTTTGAAATAAGTGAGCTGAAAAAACTTCCCTTGAAGACCTTCCCGGTAAGAAATGCTATAAGAATACATCAGACTGAAAATGAAAGACCATTAGATGGTAATTCAAAGGAATATAAAGAATAAAGAACAAGGTAAAAGTAATTATGTGGACAAATACAACAGACAGTATTATTCCATTTTTGGTATGTAACTACTATTTTTTCATTGTGATTTAAAACTAAAATTCATAAGGAAAAAATGCCAAGCCAAGAAACAGATTCTTTAACTATAGAGAACAAACTGATGGTTAATAGAGAGGAAGTGGGTGGGGAATGGTGTAAGTAGGTGATGGGTATAAAGAAGTGCACTTGTGGGGCACCTGGGTGGCTCAGTGAGTTAAGCCTCTGCCTTCAGCTCAGGTCATGATCTCAGGGTCCTGGGATCAAGCCCCGCATCCAGCTCTCTGCTCAGCAAGGAACTTGCTTCCCTCTCTCTCTCTGCCTGCCTCTTTGCCTACTTGTGATCTCTCTGTCAAATGAATAAAATCTTAAAAAAAAAAAAGAAGTGCACTTGTAATGAGCACAGGTGTTGTAAGGAAGTGCTGAATCACTAAATTTTATACCTGAAGGTAACATTACACACTGTATGTTAACTAACTAGATTTTAAATAATAAATTCAAAGAAATAAATAAAATTCATAAATCAATAATTATTAACATATGTTAATGGTCACATAATACATAAAGTTGTAATTTTTGACAATAAAAACATAAAAAAAGAACAGATTTGTATAAGAATAGGGATTGTGTATAATCCCAAAACTAAATTGTTATAAATTCTAATTAGATTTTACAAAATTAAGACCTTAATTGTACTCCCCAAAATAACCACTAAGAACAGAACTAAAAAAATATATAGAAAAGGAAAGAAGGAAATCTAGTAGTATGCTACAAAAAAATCAATTAAACACAAATGAAAGCAGTGATGAGGAACTGAGAACTGACAGATATGACATATAAAAAATTGGTTGAAGAAATTCGTTCATTATCAATTTTAAAATAATTTTAAATGAATTAACACTCTAATTAAAGGCAGAGTTTGTCAAAATGGATTAAAAAGAAAACATAATCCAAAAAGGTTCTGTATATAAGAAACTACCTACCTCTAAAGACGCAAGTAGGTTTAAAGTGAAAGGATAAATAAATATATTCCCTGAAAGAAGCAACAAAGTTAGTTGGGGAGGCCTTATTAATGTCAGAGGAAATAAACTTTAAAACAAAGCAAAACAAAATATTTCTTGAGATAGCACATTTCATAATGATAAATCTACCTACCCAGTAGATATATCAATAATATATCTATATCTATATATGTGCATGTATGTATGTGTGTGTATATATGTATTTGTGTGTGTGTATACATACATACAGAGAGCACCAAAATACATGAACCAAACTCAGAAATGAAATGTGAGATAGAAAATATAACAAAGGGGAGATGGAGAGGAGAAGGGAGTTGAGGGAAATTGGAAGGGGAGGTGAACCATGAGAGACTATGGATTCTGAAAAACAATCTGAGGGTTTTGAAGGGGCAGGGGGTGGGAGGTTGGGGGAACCAGGTGGTGAGTATTAGAGAGGGCACGGATTGCATGGAGCACTGGGTGTGGTGCAAAAACAATGAATACTGTTCATGTCCTCTGCCCATTTCTTGATTGGATTATTTGTTTTTTTTGGGTGTTGAGTTTGCTAAGTTCTTTATAGATTTTGGACACTAGCCCTTTATCTGATATGTCATTTGCAAATA
>NW_019154151.1:2191219-2235637 GCF_002288905.1 Enhydra lutris kenyoni
AAAATTAAGTAGGGGCACCTGTTATTGGATTTTTAGAAGTAATTTTAGGAAGGACAAGAGCAGTATGTTTTAAAAAGGAAACAACAGGTAAAGAGGGATAATGAAAAGAAGTGTTTCCAGTAAAGCCACTAAGGACAATTTGCAATTTAAATTATTTTGGAATGCCGTTTCAATTTGTGTCTTATATAAAGGCAGAACAATAAAAAAAGAAAGAAAGAAAGAAAAGAAAATATAACAAAAATATTTTAAAACCTCAATACTCCAATTTGAATAATAAACAGAAATACAGGCAAAAAAATCAACAAGAAAACAGAAAACTGAAATAATCTTACAAACCAACTAGAACTATTGTACTTCTATAGCATATTCCAACCAACAACAGCATAAAATACACTTTCCACAAGTGGAAATAAAAAATTCTCCAGGATAGACTGTATGTTAAATCATAAAAAACAACCTTCAAGAAGTTTAAAAGAAAATAAGTAAGACAAACTGTATTTTTTAAAAGATTTTATTTATTTATTTGAGAGTGAAAAAAAACATGAGCAGGGAGAAGGGGCAGAAGAAGAATCAGGCTTCCAGCTGAGCAGGTAACCCCAGGTGGGACTTGATCCCAGGACCCAGGGATCATGACCTGAGCTAAAGGCAGATGATTAACTGACTGAGCCACCCAGGCAACCCATACAAATCATATTCTTGAATATAACTGAATGATTCTAGAAATTAATAACATAAAGAAATTTATGGAATTCAAAAATACGTAGACATTAAACAAAACAATCTTGAATGTATCAAAGAAGACATCAGAAGGGAAATAGTAAAATATTTTGAGATGAATGAAAATAAAACATAACATGGGGCGCCTGGGTGGCTCAGTGGGTTAAGCCTCTGCCTTCAGCTCAGGTCATGAACTCAGGGTCCTGGGGTCCTGGTTTCAAGCCCTGCATTGGGCTTTCTTTTCAGCAGGGAGCCTGCTATCCCTTCTCTCTCTGCCTGCCTCTCTGCCTACCTATGATCTCTCTCTGTGTGTCAAATAAATAAAATCTTTTTTACAAAAAAAGAAAAGAAAACATAACATTACAAAACTTATGAAATGCAGCTAAAGCAGTGTTTAGAGGTAAAATTATATCTTTAAATACCTATATGAAGGAAGAAAAAATACCTTCTGTCAATAATCTATCTTCTCACCTAGAGACACTGAAAAAAGAAAAGAAAAATATACTTAAAACAAGAAAAAAAGAATAAAACAAAAAACACTAGGAGAGAAATAAATGAAAAAGAGAATAAAAAAAAAAAAATAAAGACAATCAACCAAACCAGAAGTCAGTTCTTTGAAAAGATCAACAAAATCGACAAACCTTTAGGTAGATTGACTCTGAAGTAAAATGATTCAAATTACTAGTCAGAAATTAAAGTAGAAATACTTCTGATTTTACTAATATAAAAAAAGAGATTACAAGAGAGTACTATAAACAATTGTAGGCCAATGCATTCAATAATCTAGGTAAAATAGACAAATTCCTTTTTTTAAACTTTATTATGTTCAATTGGCCACTGTATAGTACATCATTAGTTTTTGATGTAGTGTTCAATGATTTGTTACATATAACACCCAGTGCTTATCACAACACATGCCCATCACCCTGTTACTGCCTGCTCCCACCCTTGTCCCCTCTGAAACCCTCAGTTTGTTTCCCATGGTCCATACTCTCTCATTGTTTGTCTCCCTCTCTGATTTCTCCCCCTTCAGATTTCACTCCCTTCCTCTATGGTCTTCCATGCTATTTTTTATGTTCCACATATATATGAAACCATATGATAATTGGCTTTCTCTGCTTGACTTACTTAGCATAACCCTCTCCAGTTCCATCCATGTCAGTGCAAATGGTGGGTATTCATCATTTCTGATGGCTGAATAATATTCCATTGTGTCTATGTACCATATCTTCTTTATCCATTTGTCTGTTGAAGGGCATCTTGGCTCTTTCCACAGTTTGGTGACTGTGGCCATTGCTGCTATGAACATTGGGGTACAGATGGCCCTTCTTTTCACTATGTCTGTATCTTTGGGGTAAATACCTAGTAGTGCAATTGCTGGGTCATAGGATAACTCTGTTGTTAACATCTTGAGGAACCTCCATACTGTTTTCAAGAGTGGCTGTACCAGCTTGCATTCCCACCAACAATGTAAGAGGTATCCTTTATGTTTTATCCACTCCTTGCCAATGTTTGTTATTTCCTGTTTTGTTAATTTTTGCCATTCTAACTCAACAAGATGCTAGCCAATAGGATCCAACAGGATCCAGCATGACCAATCGGGATTTATTCCTGGATGCAAGGGTGGTTCAATATTCACAAATCAATAAACCCACTGAGCCACCCAGGCACCCCTCACAAATCAATCAATGAGATAGAGCACATTAATAAAGAAAAGACAAGAACCATATGATCTTCTCAATGGATGCAGAAAAATCTTTTGACAAAATACAACATTCTTTCCTTATTAAAACTCTTCAGAGTATAAGATAGAGGAAACATTATTCAATATCATAAAAACCATTTATGAAAAGCCCACAGTGAATATCATTCTCAATGGTGAAAAACTAAGAACTTTTCCCTTAAGGTCCCATGACAGGCATGCCCACTCTCACCAGTCTTGTTCAGCATAGTGCTAGAAGTCCTAGCCTCAGCAATCAGACAACAAAATAAATAAAAGACATCCAAACTAGCAATGAAGAAATCAAACTCTGTCTCTTTGCAGATGACATGATACTTTTTGTGGAAACCTCAAAAGACACCAACCCTAAATTACTAGAACTCATACAGCAATTCAGCAATGTGGCAGGATACAAAATCAATGCACAGAAATCAGTTGCTTTCTTATACATTAACAATGTAACTGTAGAAAGAGAAATTAGGGAATCATTTCCATTTACAATAGCACCAAGAACCATAAGATACCTAGGAATAAACCTAACCAAAGAGGTAGAGGTTTTATACTCTAAAACTACAGAACATTAATGAAAGCAATTGAGCAAGACACAAAAAGATGGAAAGACGTTCCATGCTCATGGGTTGGAAAAATTAACATTGTTAAAATGTCCCTCCTGCCCAGAGCAATCTACACTTTCAGTACCATTGATAGTTTTCAAGGAGCTCGATCAAACAATCTTAAAATTTGTATAGAACCAGGAAAGACACTGAATCACCAACGGAATGATAAAAAAGAAAAACAAAGCGGCAGGCATCATGTTGCCTGACTTCAAGCTATATTACGAAGATGTGATCACCAAGACAGAATGGTATTGGCACAAAAACAGACACACAGACCAATGGAATAGAATAGAGACTCCAGTAAGGGACCCTCAACTCTATGGTCAATTAATCTTTGACAAACCAGGAAATATATCCAATGGAGAAAACACAGTCTCTTCAATAAGTGGTGCTGGGAAAATTGGAGAGCTACATGTAGGAGAATGAAACTAGACAATTCCCTTACACCACACACAAAGATAAATTAAAAATGGATGAAAGACCTCAGTGGAAGAGAGGAATCCATTAAACTCCTAGAGGAGAGCATAAACACTTATGTCTTCACCAATAGGCACAATAACTTCTTTCAAGACACATCTCCAAAGGCAAGTGAAACAAAACAAAAGATGAACTTTTGGCACTTCACCAAGATAAAAAGCTTCTGCATAGCAAAGGAAACAGTTAACAAAACTAAGAGGCAGCCCACAGAATCCGAGAAGATGTTTCCAAGTGAAATTACAAATATTCAAGATCTATAAAAAAAACTTCTCAAACTCAACACTCAAAAAACTAATAACCCAGTCAAAAAATGGGCAGAGGGGCGCCTGGGTGGCTCAGTGGGTTAAACCTCTGCTTTCGCTCAGGTCATGATCTCAGGGTCCTGGGATCGAGCCCCGCGTCGGGCTCTCTGCTCGGCAGGGAACCTGCTTCCCCCTCTCTCTCTGCCTGCCTCTCTGCCTGCTTGTGATTTCTCTGTGTGTCAAATAAATACAAAAAAAAAATGGACAGAAAACATGAAAAGATACTTTGCCAAAAAAGACATACAAATGGCTAACAGACACATGAAAAAATCCTCAACACTATTAGCCATCAAGAATATAAAAATCAAAACCACAATGAGATAACAACTTACATCATTTGGAATGACAAATTCCTATAAATCAACAGTCTAAGAATGAATCATAAAGAACTAGAAAAGCTAAACAGGCCTATAGCAAATGAAAGGATTGAATCAATAATTTAAAATTCCCAAAAAAGAAATACCCAGGACCAGATGGAGTCATCAGTGAATTCTACCAAACTTTTAAAGAAGAATTAATGGGATGCCTGGGTGGCTCACTCAGTTAAGTGTCTGCCTTTGACTCAGGTCATGATCCTGGTTTCCTTGGATCAAGTCCCACATCGGGGTCCCTGTTCAGTAGGGAGTCTGCTTCTCTCTCTCTCTCTCTGCCTCTCATCTGGCTTGTCCCCTCTCACTCTCTCTCAAAATAAATTTTAAAAAATAAAGAAGAGGGTTTTTTAAAAATATTTTATTTATTTGACAGGGAGAGACATCAAGAGAGGGAACAGAAACAGGGGGAGTGGGAGAGGAAGAAGCAGGCTCCCTGATGAGCAGGAAGCCTGATGTAGGATGATCCCAGGACCCTGAGATTGGGATCTGAGCCAATGGCAGAAGCTTAATGACTGAGACACCCAGTTTCCCTGAGAAGAATTAGCATCCATCCTTCTCAAACTCCTCAAAACAATAGAAGAGAAGGTCCTAGTTATTTCAATAAATACAGAATTACACCAAAACCAAGCATTACAAAGATATTATAAGAAAAGAAATATAGAGATTGATATCTCTTTAAAAATAGATGCAATCTTTCTCAGCAATATACTTGCAAACCAAATCTAGCAGCATATGAATATTATTATACATTGTGATCAAGTGGGAAATATCCCAGGGATGTAAAACTGTATGTTCAACATACAGTTTTTAAAAACTTAAGTTACTCCACTTTATCCCGAATACTTGTGATGCAGACTTTTTAATTTTAGTGATTCTAATGGCTGTGTAGTGGTATCTCATAGTATTTAATCTGTATATCCAAAATGATTAATGCTGTTCAGTATCTTTTCACAGGTTATATGCAATCTATATACTTTGGGTAAATAATCTGTTCAGATCTTTTGCACTTTTTAATTATTTTCTTATTATTGAATTCCTAGTGTTTTTGCATATTCTGAACATATGACCTTTATCTGATATAAGACTTATAGTCACTTTCTCTCAGGTTGTGGCTTGCCTTTTCATTGTCGTGAATGTATCTTTTAGAGAGAAGTCTTACTTTTATTTATTTATTTTTATTTTTTAAAGATCTTATTCATTTATTTGTGGAAGAGAGTGAATGAGAGAGAGAGTGTGTGAGCATGAGTGGGAGGAAGGACAGAGGACAAAGGTGAGACAGACATCCCACTGAGCAGGAAGCCTGATGCAAGTCTTGATCCCAGGACTCTGTGATCATGACCTGAGCTGAAGGCAGACATTTAAGTAAGCCACCCTGTCTCCTGAGGAGTGTTAATTTTAATGAAGTCGAACTTATCCATTTTTTATAGATCATCATATATACAAAATATTTACAAAATTTAATGACACAAATAGTTTTTTCTTATGCTTTTTCTGTAAGTACTATAGTTTTAGGTCTTACATTTAGGTCTCCAATACATTTGGAGTTTATTTTAGCATATGCCTTGAGGTATAAAATGAAGGGGTTTTGTTCTATTTTGGTTTGGTTTTGCATGTGGCTGTCAAATTGTTTCAGTTGTATTTGTTGAAACAACCATTTTCTCTCCACTAAATTGTCTTTGCACTTTTGTCAAAAATCAGTTTTTAATGTGTGTGTAGGTATACTGATGAACTTCTTATTATTTTCCATTGATATATTTTTTGTTATTACACCAATACCATATAGGTCTAATTAATATAGATTCATAGTAAGTCTTTAAAACAGGTATGTTTTATTCCTCCTATGTTTTTCTTCCTTTTCAAAGTTTTCTTGGCTATTCCAGATCCAGTGTATTTACATATATAATTGAAAGCAGTTTGTCAAATACACACACACAGGTGAACACACACACAGACACACACACACACCCCACACAAAATCCTGCTGGAATTTTTACTGGGATTGTGTTGAACACATAGATCAGTTTCAGGAGATTTTATACTCTGTCTATATTGACTCCTGTGACCATGAACAAAACACATCTCTTTATGTAATTAGAATTTATTTAAACTCTCTCAGCCATGTTTCGTATTTTTCAATGTAGAAGGTTTGCAAATATTTATCACATTTAACTCTATTTCATGTTTTTGATGCTATTAGAAATAATGTAAATTTAATTTCTGATTGTTTATTGCTAGTATATAGAATTACCATTGAGTTTTGTATATTGACCTTCTGACCTGCAAACTTACTAAATTTACTTATTACTCTTGCTAAGATTTTTGTAGATTAAATTCTCAATGTATACAATAATGTCATCTGCAATTAAAACAGACTTATTTTTTCTTTACTATCTAATTGCCTTTTTAAATTGCTTGTCTTATTGCACTAGTTTCAATCTGCACTAAAATGTCATATAGAAGTATTGAGAGCAGACATATTTTCTTGACTTTAATCTTAATGAAAAGCATTCAGTGTCTCATCATTTAGTATAATGATACCAAAAGATTATCACAGATGCTCTATATCAGGCTGAGTGCATTCCCTTTTATTTCTTGTTTGTTGAATTTATTTTTTAATATCAGAAAAGGGTGTTGAATTTCACCAAATTATTTTATTGAATATTGAGATGATACAGGATTTATCTTTTTTTAAATATTAATGTGGTGAATAATTGATTAATATAAAAATGTCTATCTTGGGGAAGGAGTCAAAATGGTGGAGTAGTAGGGATTGTTTCATCCCTTCGACACAGATAGATTAACATCAAATTATTTTGAACAACTAGGAAATCAATCTGAGGATTAAGAAAACAATCTGCACAATGGAAGGGAAAGAACATAATAGATGCAATGTTTGGAGACATGAATTGGAGGAGAGAAAAACTGTGGTGCTGTGGAGGGGATGGAGCAGTTTTTGTGGACAGAAGTGAGGGAGAGAGGCAGAGAGCAGGAGAGAGAGCAGTTCATAGGGTTTGCACAGGATGCCATAGTGTGGGGATTCCCTGGGTCACACTGGGAGAGAATGTTTCCCTTCCTGGAGTATATTTGGAAGAAGGTATATTGTTATTCCAGGGACAAAAGACCTGCAAAATGCCATGGAGAAACCATTCAATGGCAGGGAACAAAAGGACATGCAGAGGGCAGTATAACCTGGATTAAATTTTTGTTGTGCTTTACCACAGATTCTGGGCATTAGCGCAGGTGTCCAACTGCTTTTTGGGGACAGAATGGTGCCAGGCAAAGTGTTGTGATGTTCTCCTCCAGGAGAGAGGGGGGGGCTGAGACTTGCTAGGTCCTTTAAGATTTGGAGTTTTGAATCCGAGCCAGAGATTAAACACAGAAGAACTGTAGCACCAGGTGTGTCAATAGCCTGGGCATAGACAGGTTGAGGGCAGGAATCTGACAAAAGACTGAAACATAGAAAAGGAGATTGTTCTCTTTTCTATGAAGGCCTCCTGAACAGCAGAGGCTGTGAGTTCTCCTCCCCAGGAATGAGAGGATGGGGTGATACCATACTTCCCCACCTCCATACCCACCAGCATAGTTGGATGGAGAGAAACACAGTGCTGCCAGTAGCGGCTGGAGTTTCTTACACCAAACTCCACCCCACTTCTCCTGACAGGGGCATCTTTACTACAGCAGGTGCCACTGTGTGGCAGTGCAGTAGGTCTTTCCTACATGTACTAAGTCTACTAATCATAGAGTGCCCCAAAGCATCAGCTTTAGATCTGGTGGAAATAGGACCAGGGTTTCCTATATTTTAATATTTTTATTTTTTTTTATTTTATTCACTCTATATATTTTTTTTCATTTACTTTTGAATCAGGTTTATAAACTTGTTCATTTGTTGTGCTGTTTGTTTCATTTTTTGTTTTTGGATCAGTCTTTTTTCTTCTTCCCTCTATTTTTCCCCTTTTCTTTCTTTCTTTTCTTTCTTTTTTTTTAATGAGGCCTATATTTTTTTTGTTTGCCTATTTGCTTTTTTGTTCCTTTTCCTTTTCTCTCTCTCTCTCTCTCTCTCTCTCTCATTTATTTATTTATTTATTTGGATTGAGCTTCATCCCCCAGGCTTATATTAAGCAAATAAAGCACACCTAGCTGAATGTCTAAACACTCCACACTAGAAGCAAGGAGGAACTCTACAGACGACTGACCATTGGAAAGAGCATCCAAACACAACAGAGTGCACACAGCATACACCAGAACACTTCCTGAAACACCAGACCCTGGACAGTGTGTGATTACTTCTTAATAAAATATTACTCTCAGCAGCAGATAACAAGTTTTCATAATACACAAAAGACAGAAATTTAGACATAATGACAAGAGAGAGGAATTCTCCCCAAAAGAAAAATCAAGAAAAAATAACATCCAGGAATTTACTCAAAACAGATATAAGCAATATATCTGAAAACAGAATTTAAAATGATAATCATAAGAATACAACCTGGGTTTGAAAGAAGCATAAAAAACTCCAGAGAAACCCTGGTTGCAGAGATAAAAAACCTAAAAAAAAAAAAAAATAGTCAGGCTGAAATTAAAAAAAAAATGCTATAACTCAGATGCAAAACTAACTGAATGTGATCACACAGAGAAATGGACAGGTAATATAGAAGATAAAAATATGGAAAATAATGAAGCTAAAAATAAGAAGGAAAGGAAACTATTAGATCAACAATATAGATTTAGGGAAATCAGCTATTCAACAAAGTGCAATAATATATCATATGAGTCCCAGAGGAAGGAGACCAGGAAAAAGGGACAGAAGGTTTATCTGAACAAATTATAGGTGAGAACTTCCCTAATCTAGGGAAGGAAACAGGCATTCAAGTCCAAGAGGCAGAGAGAACTCCCCTAAAAATAAATAAAAAAACAGGTCAACACCATGACATATCATAGTGAAACTTGCAAAATACAAAGATAAAGAGAATTCTGAAAGCAGCTAGGGACAAAAGGTCCTTAACCTATAAGAGTGGACACATAATGTTAGCAGCAGAGTTGTCCACAGAAACCTAGAGGGCCCTAAAGGACTGTCATGATATATTAAACATGTCAAATGGGAAAAATATGCATTCAAGAATACTATATTAAGCAAAACTGTCTACAGAATAGAAGGAGAGATAGGGTTTCAAAAACAAACAAAAACTAATGAAGTTCATGAACCAGCTCTGCAAGAAACATTAAAGGGGACACTTTGAATGGGAAGTAGAGACCAAAAGCAAAAATGGATACAAAGGAACAGAGATAATCTATAGGAGCAGAAACTTTATAAGTAATACAATGGCACTAAATTCATATTTATCAATAATTATTCAAAATGTAAATGGACTAAATGTTCTAATCAAAAGACATAGGGTATCAGAATGGATAAAATAAACAAGTCCCATCAATATTATGGTCCAGTTAGATCATAATACACCTTTGTAATTGAAAGTGAGGAGGTGAAGAACTATCTACCATGCTAATGGACATCAAAAGAAATCTGGAGTAGCAATACTTATATGAGGCAAACTAGATTTTAAACCAAAGACTAAAATAAGAGATGAAGAAAGACACTATATCATAATAAAGAAGCAAAATACAGCAAGATCTAACAATTCTAAATATTTATTCCCCTAACTTGGGAACAGCCAAATATATAAATCAGTTAATAACAAATTTAAAGAAACTCATAGACAATAATAAAGTGATTGCAGGGGACTTTAACACCCTACTCACAACAATGCACATAATATCCAAGCAGAAGATCAAGAAGGAAAGAATGGATTTCAATGACATACTGGACCAGATGGGCCTAATAGATATATTCAGAGCATTTCACCCTAAAGCAGCAGAATGCACTTTATTTTCAAGTGCACCTATAGTATTCTCCAGAATAGATCACATACTGAGTCACAAATCAAGCCTCAACAACTACAAAAAGATTGAGATCATACCATACATATTTTCAGACCACAACATGATGAAAGTTGAAATCAACCACAAGAAAATATTTGGAAAGAACAGTAATACATGGAGGTTAAATAATGAATGGGTTAGCCAGGAAATTAAAGAAGAAATTAAAAAAATACATGGAACCAAATAAAAATGAAAAAATGGCAGTCCAAAACTTTTGGGACTCAGGAAACACAGTCCTAAGTGGGAAATATATTGCAATGCAGGCCTTCTTCAAGAAGGTAGAAAAGCCTAAAATACACAACCTAAACTTACACTTAAGGAGCTGGAAAAAAGAATAGCAAATGAAGCCTAAAACCAGAATGAGAAGGAAAATAATTAAGATTAGAACAGAAATAAATTATATTTATTTATATAGAAATATATTATTTATATAGAAATATTTATATATTTTATATTTTATATTTTTATATAAATATATTTTATATAAATATATAAATATAAATATATATTTATATTTATATATTTATTTATATAGAAATCCAAAAAAAGTAGAACAGATTAAGCAACAACAACAACAACAACAAAACCCTAGGAGTTGTTTTTTGAAAGAATTAACAAAATGATAAACCCCTAGCCAGACTTAATAAAAACAGAAAAGAAAACACCCAAATAAATAAAATCATGAATGAAAGAGAAGAGATTACCAACACCACCACACAAACACAATTAGAAGAGAATATTATGTGCAATTATATGCCAAAAAATGGCCAATATGGAAGAAATGGATGAATTCCTAGAAACATACAAACCATCAAAATTGAAATAGGAATGAATAGAAAATTTGAACAGACCCATAGCCAGCAAAAATTTGAATCAGTTAAAAAAAAAAAAATCTCCAAAAAAAACAAGAGTCCAGCACCAGGTGGCTTCCTAGCTTCCTAGGGGAATTCTATTAGGCATTTAAAGAAGAATTAATATCTATTCCTCAGAAACTATTCCAAAAAAAAAAAAAAAGAAGTGGAAGGAAAACTTTAAAACTCATTCTATAAGGCCAGCATTACCTTGATTCTGAAACAAGACAAGACCCCATTAAAAGGGAGAATTACAGACCAATATCTCTGATGAACATGGATATAATATTTTCAATAAGATATTAGCTAATAGAACTAAGAGTACATTAAAAGTATTATTCACCATGATCAAGTGGGATTTACTTCTAGGTTCAGGTCTTGTTCAATACTCACAAATCAATCGAAGTGACACATCACATTAATAAAAGAAAGGATAAGAACCATATGATCCCCTTTGGCTTCCTGGGTAGCCCAGTCTATTAAGCATCTGAAAATAAATTCAGGGTTGCCTGTTTTGGGCTCAGGTCATGATATCAGGGTAGTGAGATCATGCCCCATGTTGAGTTCCAGGCTCAGTGCAGAGTCTGCTTGTGATTTTTTCCCCTTTCCTCTCTTTCTCCCCCTCTGCTCCCCCCACTGCTCATGATCTATTTCTCTCTCTCAAAATAAATGAATTAATTAAGTCTTAGAGAAAAAGCATTTGACAACATACAGCATCATTTCTTGACCAAACAAAAAAAAATCAAGAAAGTAGGGATAGAAGGATCATACCTCAACATCATAAAGGTCATATATGACAGACACAAAGCTAATATCATCCTCAATGGGGAAAACCTGAGAATTTTTTCCCTAAGGTCAGGAACATGACAGGGATGTTCACTCTCACTACTGTTATTCGATGTACTGGAAGACCAAGCTTCCGCACTCAGACAACAAAATAAATAAAAGGCATCCGAATCCATAAGGAAAAAGTCAAAGTTTCACTATCTGTGTACATCATGATACTCTATGTATAAAACCTGAAAGACTACCCCCCCCCGAAAAAAAAAACCAAACAAAACAAAAACAACTAGAACTGATACAGGAATTCAGCAAAGTCTCAGGATATAAAATCAATATACAGAAATCTGTTGTATTTCTATACACCAATAATGAAACACCAGAAAGAGAAATGAAGGCATTAACCCCATTTACAATCATACCAAAAACCATAATATATCTAGGAAAAAACCTAACCAAAGAGGGTTAAGATCTGGATGCTGAAAACTATAGAATATTTAAGAAAGAAATTAAAGAATATACACAGAAATGAAAAAAAAAATCCCATGATCATGGATTGGGGTAAGCAATATTGTTAAAATGCTCATACTTCCCAAAACAATCTGCAAATTAAATGAAATTCCAATCAAAACACAGCATTTTTTACATAATCACAACAAACCATATAAAAATTGTATGGAATGAGAAAAGACCCTGAATAGCCAAAGTAATATTTTAAGAGAAGCAAAACAGGAGGCATCATAACTCAAGACTTCAAGCTATATTACAAAGCTGTAAGCATAAAGACAATATGGTACTTGTGCAAAAAAAAAAAAAAAAAGACATAGAAAAGTGGAACAGAATAGATAACCTAGAAATGGATCCACAACTGTATGGTCAACAAGTCTTCCACAAATCAGGAAAGAATATCCAATGGTGGGAGGGGGACCCAGTCTCCTCAACAAATGGTATTGGAAACCTGGACAACCACATGCAGAAAAATGAAACTGGACCATTTTCTTACACCATACACAAAAATAAATTCAGGGGGTGGCTGGCTGGCTCAGTCAGCTAAGCATCTGCCTTAGGCTCAAGTCAGGACACCAGGGTCCTGGGATCGAGCCCTGCACCTGGCTCCCTGCTTGATCAGGAGCATGCTTCTTCCTCTCCTCCCCACTTGTGCTCTCTCTCGCTATTTCTGTCTCTGTCTCTCTCAAATAAATGAATACAAATCTTTTTAAAAATTTAAAAAAAAATCCACTGACATTTTGATCAGGATGGCAATGAAAGTATAGACTGCTCTAGTCAGTAGAGACATTTTAACAATGCTTCTGGCATTTTTCAAAGTGCTTGAACAAACAATCCTAAAATTTGTATGGAACCAGAATTGCTAAGGAAATGTTGAAAAAGAAAAAAAAAAAAGTGGGGGCATAACGCAAAACTGGGGACATCACATTGCTTGATTTCCAGCTTTACTACAAAGCTATAATCACCAAGACAGCATGGTACTGGTACAAAAACAGAAACGTAGGCCAGTGGAACAGAGTAGAGAGCCCAGATATGGACCCTCAACTCTATGGTCAAGTAATCTTCGACAAAACAGGAAAAAAAAATATCCAGTGGAAAAAAGTCTCTTCAATAAATGGTGCTGGGAAAATTGGACAGCTATATATAGAAGAATGAAACTTGACCATACTCTTACACCATACACAAAGATAAACCCAAAATGGATAAAAGACCTCAACATGAGGCAGGAATCTATCAAAATCCTAGAGGAGAACATAGTCAGTAACCTCTTCAACATCAGCCACAGCAACTTCTTTCAACTTCTTTCCAAGGGCAAAGGAAACAGAGGCAAAAATGAACATTTGGGACTTCATCAAGATCAAAAGCTTCTGCACAGCAAAGGAAACAGTCAACAAAACAAAGAGTCAACCCATGGAATGAGAGAAGATATTCACAAATGGCACTATAGACAAAGGGCTGATATCCAAGATCTATAAAGAACTCCTTAAACTCAACGCTCAAAAAACAGATAATGACATCAAAAACTGGGCAGAAGACATGAAGAGACACTTATCCAAAGATGACATAAAAATGGCTAACAGACACATGAAAAAATGTTCATCATCATTAGCCATCAGGGAGATTCAAATCAAAACCACACTGAGGGTGCACCTGGGTGGATCAGTGGGTTAAGCCTCTGCCTTCGGCTCAGGTCAAGATCCCAGGGTCCTGGTATAGAGCCCCACATCTGGCTCTCTGCTCAGCAGGCAGTCTGCTCCCTACCCCTCTGCCTGCCTCTCTACCTACTTGTGATTCTCTGTCAAATAAATAAATAAATAAAATCTTAAAAAAAAAACACATTGAGATACCACCTTACAGCAGTTAGAATGGCCAAAATTAATAAGACAAGAAACAACAAGTGTTAGAGAGGATGTGGAGAAAGGGGAACACTCTTACACTGTTTGTGGGAATGCAAGTTGGTGCAGCCACTTTGGAAAACGGTGTGGAGATTCCTTAAGAAATTAAAAATAGAGCTTCCCTATGACCCTGCAATTGCACTACTGGGTATACAGTAGATACAGAAGTAGTGAAAAGAAGGGCCATATGTACCCCAATGTTCATAGCAGCAATGGCCATAGTCACCATCTGCCCTTCAACAGATGAATGGATAAAGAAGATATGGTCCATATATACTATGGAATATTACACTTCCATCAGAAATTATGAATACCCAATTTTTGTATCAACATGGATGGGACTGGAGGAGATTAATTATGCTGAGTGAAATAAGTCAAGCAGAGAGAGTCAATTATCATATGAGTTCACTTACTTGTGGAGCACAAAGAATAACATAGAGGAGATTAGGAGAAGGAAGGGAAAAGTGAATTGGGTGAAATTGGTAGGGGAGACCAAGTGTGAGAGACCCTGAACTCTGAGAAACAAACTTAGGGTTTCGGAGGGTAAGAGGGTGGAGGGTTAGGTGAGCCTGGTGGTGGGTATTAAGGAGGGCACATATTGCATGCAACACTGGATGTGATGCATAAACAATGAATCTTAGAACATGGAAAAAATAAAATTAAAAAACATATAAATAAAAATAAATGTAAAAATTAATTAACAATTAATTAATTAATAGATTCAACATGGATGAAAGACCTAAATGTAAGACAGGTCAGGTGGAGGAACTTCTTACTAGATTCGTCTCTGGAGACAAGGGAAACAAAAGCAATACTGAACTATTGTGACTTCAGCAAGATAAAGAGCTTCTCTGTACAGATAAGGAAACAATCTTGAAAACTAAAAGCCTACAGAACAGGAGAATATATTTGCCAATGACATATCAGATAAAGGAGTAGTATCCAGAATCTATAAATAGCTCATCAAAATCAGCACACCCAAAATAAACAATCCAGTTAAGAAATTGGCAGAAGACATGAACAGACATTTCTTCAAAGAAAACATACAAATGGCTAATGGACATATGAAGAGATGCTCATCTTCACTCATCATCAGGGAAATACAAATTGCAACCAGAATGATATATGACCTCACATCTCTCAGAATGGCTAAAATTAAGAACTCAAGAGAAAACAGGTTTTGATAAGGATCTGAAGAAAAATGAAGCCTCTTACACCATTGGTGGGAATGCAAACTGGAGTATACGCTCTGTAATACAGTATGGAGCTTCCTCAAAAAGTTAAAAATAGAGCTAACCAATGACCCAGCAATTACACTACTAGGTATTTATCCAAAGAATATGGAAGTGTTCCGAAGGGGCACATGCACCCCAATGTTTATAGGAGCACTATCGACAATAACCAAATTATAAAAAGTGCCCAAATGTCCATTGATTAATGAATGGATAAAAAAGGTGTGATATCTATATTTATATCTATGCACACACACACACTGGAATAAAACACAAAATACAAATTTCTGTGGTGATGCAAAAGTGGTTCAAAAAGGGAAGTTATAGCAATGTATTCCTACCTCCAGAAGCAAGAAAAATCTCAATCGGCCCTTTCACTTAAAGGAGCTAGAATAAGCAGAATAAACAAAACACAAAAACAGCAGAAAGAAAAAATAATAAATATTAGAGCAGACATAAATGACATAAAAACTAAAAATCAGTGGAACAGATCAATAAAACCTGGAGCTGGTTCTTTGAAAACAAATTCATAAGCCTCTAGCGAGATTCATTGAAACACAGAGAGATAGAGATAAAGGGAGAGAGAGAACTCATAAACAAAATCACAAATGAGAGAGGAAAAATGACAACCAATACCACAGAAATACAAAAGCTGTAAGAGAGTATTATGAAAAATTATATGCCAACAAATTGGACAATCTAGAAGAAATTACCTAGAAAAAGCCAATACATTCCTGGAAATGTATAAACTACCAAAAGTGAAGAAATAGAAAATTTGAACAGACTATCAGAAATGACATTACATTAGTAATCAAAAAAATCTCAACAAACAAAAGTCCAGTAACAAAGGGTTTCACAGTAGAATACTATCAAAATTTTAAAATTAATATCTATTTTCTCAGACTTTTCCACAAAGTAGAAGATGAAGGATAATTTCCAAATTCATTCTATGAGGCCAGCATTACCTTGGCACCAAAACCAGATAAAGAGACCAAAGACAAAGAGCACCACAGGCCAATATCTTTGATGAACATAGATTTTATTCTCAACAAAATATTAGCAAACCAAATCTAACAATACATTTAAAACATCATTCACAATGATAAAGTGGGATTAATTCTTGGGATGGAAGTGTGCCTCAATATTCACAAACCAATCAATGTGGTACATCACATTAATAAAAGAAAGGATAAAAACAATACAATTTCAATAGATGCAGAAAAAGCATTTGATAAAGTACAACATTTATTCATGATAGAAACTCTTAATAAAGTAGGTTTAGAGGGAATGTACCTTAATATAATAAAAGCTTTATATGTAAAACTCATAGCTCTCATCATAATCAATGGGAAACCTGAGAGCTTTTCTCCTAAAGTTAGAGATAAGAGAAAGATGTCCATCTTCACTACTTATTATTCAAAATAGTACTGGGAGTCCTAACCACAGCAATCAGACAACAAAAAGAATTAAAATGCATCTAAATTGTCAAGAAAGAAGTAAAACTGTCACTATTTACAGAAGATATGATACTCTGTAGAAAACCCTGAAGATTCCACCCAGAAACTACTAGAGCTGATGAATGAATTTAGGAAAGTTGCAGGATACAAACTCAATGTACAGAAATCTGTTTATTTCTCTATATGAATAATAAAACTGCAGAAATGGAAATTAAGAAAACTATCCCAATTATACTTGCAATAAACAGAATAAAATACATAAGAATAAACTGAATCAAAGAGGTGAAAGACCTGTACTCTGAAAAATATAAAACACTGATGATAGAAATTGAAAGCAACACAAATAAATGGAGAAATGTACCATGCTCATGGATTTGGAAAACAAATATCGTTAAAATGTCTATATTACCCAAGGCAATGTACACATGTAATGCAATGCCTATCAAAATAACAACTGTACTTTTTACAGTACTAGAACAAGCAATCCTAAAATTTGTATGGAACCACTCAAAGACTCCAATAGGCAAAGCAATCTGGAAAAAGAACAAAACTGCAGGTACCACAATTTTGGATTTCAAGTTATTCATCAAAGCCTTGGTAATCAAAAGAGTATAATAGTGGCACAATAATAGACATATAGATCAATGTAACATAATATAAAACCCAGAAATAAAGCCCACAATTATATGGTCAGTTAATCTTTGACAAAGGAAGCAAGAATATACAGTGAGAAAAAGACAGTATTTTCAACAAATAGTGTTGGGAAAATTGGACAGCTACATGTAAGACAATGAAACTGGACCACATGTAGAAGAATGAAACTCGACCACTTTCTTACACAATGCACAAAAATAAACTCAAAGTGTATTAAAGACCTCAACATGAGACTTGAAGCCATAAAAATCCTGGAAGAGAACACAGGTAGTAATTTCTCTGACATTAGTTGTAGCAACTTTTTTTTTTTTATAGATATGTCTCCTGAGGCAAGGGAAATAAAATAAAAAACAAACTACTGGGACTACATCAAAATATAAAGATTCTTAACAGACAAGGAAACAGAAAACAAAACTAAAAGACAACAAACTGAATTAGAGAAGATATTTGCAAATGACATAGCCAATGAAGACTTAGTATCCAAAACAGAGAAAGAACTCATACAGATCAACACCAAAAAATTAAAAATTTAAAAATCCAATTAAAAATGCACAGAATACATGAACAGTCATTTCTCCAAAGAAGACAACCAAACAGCCAACAGAAACATGAAAAAATGTTCAACACCGCTCTTCATCAACTATAACTAGGTATTACCTCACGCCTGTCAGAAGGGCTACAATGAAAAAGTCAAGAAACAAGTGTTGCTGAGAATTTGGAGAAAAAGGATCCCTTGTGCCCCATTGTTGGGAATGCAAACTGGTGCATCTGCTGCACTAGACATTATGGAAGTTCCTAAAAAAATAAAAATAGAACTATCCTCCAACCCAGTAATCACATACTGGGTATTCACCCAAAGAGTATGAAAACACTAATCTGAAAGGATATATGCACCCCTATATTTATTGCAGCATTGTGTACATTAATCAACCTACAGAAGATGCCTAAGTGTCCATCCATAGGTAAATGAATAAAGAAGTAATACCATATGATCCAGGAATTGCACTACTAGGTATTTATCAAATGATACAATAAAACATGTTCAAAGAAGTACATGTACCCCAATGTTTATAGCAGCATTATCAACAATAGCCAAGCTATGGAAAGAGCCTAAAAACCCATTGACTGAATAAGGAACTGTGGTATATAAATAGTGGAGTATTATTTGGGCATAAAACAGAATGAAATCTGGCCATTTGCAAAAACATGGATGGAGCTAAAAAGTAGAATGCTAATAAGCCAGTCAGAGAAAGACAAATACCATATGATTTCACTTATATGTGGAATTTAAGAAACAAAACAAATGAATAAAAATAAAATGAGACAAACAAAAGTCTCTTTAAAAGAAAATATTTACCAGTTTACTTTGAGAGAGAGAGAGAGAGAGAGAGAGAACTGAAAGAGAGGCAGAAGGAGAGGGAAAGAATCTCCAGTAGACTTCATGCTGCATGAGGAGACACATGTGGGACTTTATCTCAGGACCATGAGATCATGAGACAAGCTGAAATTGAGTGGGATGCTCAGTCCTCTGAGCCACTCAGGCACCCCCAAAAATAGATTCTTAACTATAGAGAACAAAAAGGTTACCAAAGGAGAGATGGGTGTGAGCTGAATAAAATAAGTGATAGGATTAAGACTACATTTATCTTGAAGAGCCCTGAGTAATGTATGGAACTCTTGAATCACTATATTGTACACATGAATCTAACAGTCTATGTTAACTACCTTGGAATTAAAATTTAAAAAAAAAATAAAAACATGAAGGAAGACATATTTATTTTTTTTATTTATTTAAATTCTAGTTAGTTGACAATGCAATATTGGTTTCAGGAGTAGAGTTCAGTGCTTCATCATTTACATATAACACCAAGTACTCATCAAAACAAGGGTCCTCCTTAATATGCATCACCTATTTATCCCATCTCCACCCACCTCCCTCCATCAACCCTCAGTCTGTTCTCTATAGTTGAGTCACTCATGATTTGTTCCCCTCTGTCTCTTTCCCCCTCTCAACTGTACGTTCATCTGTTTTGTTTCTTAAATTCCATATATGAATAAAATCATATGGTATTTCTCTTTCTCTGATTGATTTATATCACTTTGCATAATACACTGTAGTTTCATCCATATCATTCCAAATGGCAAGATTTCATTCTGTTTTATGGCTGAGTAATATTCCATCATATACATATACTTATACATATACATATACATACACATACACATATACATACACATATACATATGGTAGTTATATATATATATATATATATATATATATATATATATTCTATTTTTATCTTTCTGTGATACCTCCATAATGTTATACAGAGTGGCTGCTCCAGTTTGCATTCTCACCAATAGTGCAAGAAGGCTTCCCTTTCTCCACATCCTCACCAACTCCTGTGGTGAGGATCTCCTGTGGTATTAATCTTAGCCATTCTGACGGTTGTGTGGTAGTATCTCATTGTGGTTCTGATTTAAGATTCCCTGATGATGAGTGATGTTGAACACGTTTTCACTTGTCTCTAAGCAATCAGGATGTCTTCTTTGGAAAAATATATATTCATGTCTTCTGCCCATTTCTTAACTGGATTATTCGGTTATTGGCTGTTGAGGTTAAAAAGTTCTTTATGGATTTTGGATGCTACCCCTTTATCAGATATGTCATCTGCAAATATCTTCTCCTAGTCCATAGGTTGCCTTTTAGTTTTGTTGATTGTTTCCTCCTCTGAGAAGTTTTTATCTTGATGAAGTCCCCCAGTTCATTTTTCCTTTTTTTTTTTAAATTCACTTACCCCACACAACATTTCTAGTAAGAAATTGCTATGGCCAAGATCAAAAAGGTCATTGCCTGTGTTCTCTTCTAGAATTTAGATGGTTTCCTGTCTCACATTTAGATCTCTCATACATTTTGAATTTATTTTTGTGTATGCTGTATTAAAATAGTCTAGTTTCATTCTTCTGCATATGGTTGTACAGGTTTCCAACACTTTTTTTTTTTTTAAGGAAACTGTCTTTTTCCATTGGATATTCTTTCCTGCTTTGTTGAAGATCAGTTGCCCTATAGTTTTGAGTCCATTTCTGGGTTTTCTATTCTGTTCCACTGATCCATGTGTCTGTTTTTGTGCCAGTACCATACTGTCTTGTGTCTTGGTCACCAGAGCTTTGTAATATAGCTTGAAGTCTAGAATCATGATGCCCCTGCTTTGTCTTTTTATTGTATGTGTGGTCTTTTGTGGTTCATAAAAATTTTAGGATTGTTGGTTCTACTTCTGTATAAAGTGTTGTTGATGTTTTGATAGGGATTGCATTAAATGTGTAACTTGCTTTGGGTAGTATAGACATTTTAACAATGTTTGTTCTTCCAATCCAAGAGAATGGAATTTTTTAATCTCTTTTTGCCCTCTTCAATTTCTTTCATAACTATTTTACAATTTTCAGAGTATAGATCTTTTATATCTTTGGTTAAGTTTATTCCCAAGTATCTTATAGTTTTTGGTGCAATTGTAAATGAGATCAATTATTTGATTTCTGTTTTTGTTGCTTCATTATTGGTGTATAGGAATGCCACAAATTCCTGTTCTTTGATTTTACATCCTGTGAGTTTGCTGAATTCTTTATATTAGTTCTAGCATTTTGGGGGGGTAGATTCTTAGAGATTTTCTACATAGAGTATCACATCTTCTGAAAATAGTGAAAATTGTACTTCTTCCTTGTGGATTCAATGGTCCCCTTCCTTCCTCCTTCCTTCCTTCCTCCCTTCCTTCCTTCCTTTCTTCCTTCCTTCTGTCCTTCCCTTATTTCTTCCTTCTTTCTTTTTTCTTTGTCTGATTGTTGAGGCCAGAACTTCCAGTACTATGTTAAACAGTATATGTTAAACAGTGAGAGCGCAAATATCTGTCTTGTTCCTAACCCTAGAAGAAAAGCTCTGAGTATTTCTCAGTTGAGGATATTAGTTGTTTGTCTTTCATATATAGCTTTTATGATGTTGAGGTATGTTCTTTCTATATTTATTTTGTTGAGGATTTTTATCAAGAATGGGTGCTATATTTTCTCAAATGCTTTTTCCATATCTCTTAAGAGACTCATATGGTTCTTATCCTTATTTTATTAATATGGTGTATCACATTGACTGATTTGGAAATATTGAACCACCCCTAAAGCACAGGTATAAATCCCACTTGATCATGGAGAATAATACTTTAAAAGTACTCTTGGATTTTAGCCATTATCTCATTGAGAAAATTTGCATCCATTTTCATCAGGGAGTGTGGCCTGTAATTCTCTTTTTTTACTGGGTTCCTTGTTTTAGAATCAAAGTAATGGTTTGCCTTCTATATCTATTTTTTGGAACAATTTGAGAAGTACAGGTATTATTTCTTCTTTAAATGTTTGGTAGAATTTTCCTGGAAAGACTTGTGGCCCTGGAATTTTGTTTGTTGGGAGATTTTTGATTACTGATTGAGTTTTTTTGTTAGTTATGTGTCAGTTTAAATTCTCTCCTTCTTCCAGTTCCAGTTTTGGTCCTTTGTTTGTTTCTAAGAATTTTTCCATTTCTTCCAGATTGCTCACTTTATTGGCACATGATCTTTAATAATATCCTTTTAAAATTGCTTGTATTTCTGTGGTGTTAGTGTGAGCACTCTTTTTTAATCTGTTATTTTACTTATCTGTGCCCTTTATCTTTTATTTTCAATGAGTCTAACTAGGGGTTTATCAATTTGATTAATCCAAAGAAACATCTCTTAGTTTCATTGATCTGTTCTACAGTTTCTTTTTCTTTCAATATCATTTATTTTAGCTCTAGTTTTCATTATTTATCTTTTTCTAAAGGTTTAGGATTTATTTACGGTTCCTATTCCAGTTCCTTTAGGTGTAAAGTTAGATTGTGTATTTGAGATTTTCTTGCTTGTTGATGTAGGCTTGTAATGCAATATACATCCTTCTTAGGACCACCTTTGCTGCATCTGGAGGGTTTTGGACTGTCATGTTTTCATTTTCATTTCTTTCCATCTACTTATTAATTTCTTATTTAATTTCCTGGTTAACCCACTAATTATATAGTAGGATGTTCCTTAACCTCCATGTATTTATGGTTTACACTGTGGTCTGAAAATATGCCTGGTATGGTCTCAATTTTTTGTATTTATTGAGGGCTGATTTGTGACCCAGTATGTGATCTCTTCTGGAGAATGTTCCAGGTTTATTTGAAAAGAATCTGTATTCTGATGCTTTAAGTTGTCTTGTACAACTTGTTGAATATATTTATGAGGTCCATCTGGTCCAGTGTGTCTTTCATTGTCAATGTTTCCATATTGATTTTCTGCTTAGATGATATGTCCATTGCTACGAGTGTGGTGTAGAAGTTCCCTAGTATTATTGTGTTAACATCAATGAATTTCTTTATGTTTATTAATAATTGATTCATATATTTTGGTGCTTCTAGTTTGGGGCATGAATATTTACAATTGTTAGATCTTCTTGATGCATAGACCACTTAGTTATGACATAATGCCTCCTTTTACCTCTTATTGCAGGCTTCGTTTTTAAAATCTTGTTTAGGGGTACCTGAAGGTACAGTCAGTTAAACCTGTGACTCTTGGTTTCTGTTCAGGTTGTCATCTCACAGTTGTGAGAGCTGCACTCTGCTCAGTTTCCTAGAGATTTTCTTACCCTCTCCCTCTGATCCTCCCACTAATTCTCTCTCTCTAAAATAAATTAATCTTTAAAAAGAAAAAAAATCTACTTCAGTGGTCCCTTAGTAACTCAGTTAGATAAGCATCTGTCTCTTGATTTCTGCTCACTTTATGATCTCAGGGTTGTGAGTTTGAGCCCCATGTTAGGCACTGTGGACCCTGCTTAAGATTATCTTTCTTCCTCTCCTTCTGTCCCTCCCTACTACTGTCTTTCTCATATTCTCAAAATAAATGAATGAATGGATGGATGAATGAATTAATAAATAAATAAATATTTTAAAATTAAAAGATAGGGGGTTTGGAGACAAGATGGCAGAGAAGTAGGAGGCACTGTTTCAACCGGTCCCCTAAAGTGAAATGATTATCTACCAAAGAACTCTGATCACCCATGAAATCAGACTAGGATTAGAATTATACACTTCTGGATCTCTACAGGAGAAAAAGACACCAGTGGACAGGTAAAGCAGAGTGCGAATATTGCACTGGTATCTGAAGATAAACAAAAGGGGGACGGAGCCTCCAAAAGTGACACATTGGAAAGTAATACCCCAATACAAGCGTGCCCTGTGATTGGGGACCAGCATTAACTTGGAGTCTGTTTGAAAGCACTCAAAAAGAGCAAAAGATCTTAAGGGGAAATTGGGCGGTTAGGGACAGGGGCTTAAGCCCACGGACCCAGGAGGTCCACTGCTGGTGCTGAGCCAGAAAGAGTGCAGCGAGGAAGCCAGGCCTTGGTCCCTGAGCCGCTGGTGCACATGAGAGTGTCTGGGTGAGGGAAGGCATGAGAGAGTCTGGTGTGGACTCCAGCTGGTGCTTTCTAGAACCACAGCCTTTTGCACTCTGCACGCATACTGTGTGACCTGGGTCTGAGTCGTGCTCCACACCCTCCCCTGAGAAAAGTCCATGCAGGTGCTAGACAGTGCTCTCTAGGACCAGAAGAGTCTGAACCCTCCCAGCCCAGGCCTGCGTGAAAATCTCAGTGTGCTATCTCTTGTTGGGACCTCTCTGGCAGTCTGCACCTGCCCAGAGAGATGCGGTGGAGGCAGCTGCTGGAAACCAGCTCTCTGGACTAGTACTCCTCGTGGTTTTGGGTCCAAGCAGGAGCTCTTGTGACCCTTAAGACTGTGACTGGGGACATGCTCTGCCTGCAGCAGAAGGGGAGTTTATGTGCTCTGGAGCACCCAGAGGGGAACAAACTGAGGCTTCTCTCTGAGATGGAGGTCTGGGTGCAGTTTGCTTTCCTCTAAATCTCCAAAGAACTGCCAAAAGCCACCAAGGGGATAAAAAAAATAAACCCCAGAGAACAAAAGCCTGAAAACTGTTTTCCTCAGAGCCCAGCCCCCTGATAGGGGGCAGGAGGACTCAACTCTAGCAAGACTGCCTGAAAAACCATGCAGCAGGACCCTCCCCCAGAAAGCCAGCCAAAAAACCCAAATAAACAAACAAAGAAAAAAACAAAAAACAAAAAACAAGAGGACAGTCACCACTAGTTCATAGATACAATTTTTATTTTTAATTCGTTCCTACTATTCTCAGTATTTTCATTTTTTAATAATTTTTAACCTATTTACCATCACAATGAGATGTTCAGAAAAACAAATTCCATAATAACCTTTTAACTTGAACTTTTTTGATACATATACTTGTGTGTTTCTTTTCTTTTCTATTTTTTTTAATATTCATATAGAGATAAGCTTCAAGGTAATCCCCTTTCCCCAATCAAGGCTACCCCTGTATAAACCAGTTTAATCTCCCTTTATCTCAGGAAAGTTAAGTCCTTTAACAAAGATATCAAGATACACCCAGGAAGAATCAAAATAACCTTCCTTGTCCACACTGAGAATTTATAACCACCCTCCCATCTTTTTCTTCTGTCAGTGATTCTGTGTATTTGTTTGTATTCTCATAGTATATAAATCTTATAGTCAGGGTTCATTTTGGCTGGGTTCTTTTTTTTTTTTTCCTTGTCATTTACTTTTGTCAGTCTTTTTCTTTGTCTGTTTTTGTTTGTATACTTTATAAATCAAACCTTTGGGGTCCATTCGGGCTGGGTTTTCTCTTTTATTTTTCTTTTTATTTTCCTCTCTCTCTCTCTCTTTTTCTTCTTTCTTTTTGGTGGGACACCCGATTGCTCAGAAGCATTCCAGAGTGCACCTTTCCTGTACCATGATTGATACATTCAGCTACACATTCCCTCAGCCATCTCCCACCAAAATGACTAAGAGGAAGAATGCCCAACAGAGGAGAAATTCAGAGACAGTGCCCTCACCATCAGAACTATAGGATATGGACATAAAGCGTATGTCAGAAAGGGAATTCAGGCTAACAATTATTCAGGCAATGGCTAGGTTGGAGAAAGCCTTTAATTACAAAATGGAATTGACTAGGGCAGAAGTGAAAACCACCAAGGAAGATGTTAACAATGCTCTCAATGAGTTCCAATCTAATCTAAATTCTCTAACAGCTAGTGTAACTGAGGCAGAAGATAGAATTAGTGATCTAGAGGACAAACTGATAGAGGAAAAGGATCAGGAAGAAACCTGGAACAAAGAGCTTAGAAACCATTAAAACAGAATTAGGGAAATAAATGATGCCATGAAAGGTTCCAATGTCAGAATTATTGGAATCCCTGAGGGGGAAGAGAAAGAAGGAAGACTGAAGGATATAGTTGAATAAATTCTCCATGAAAAATTTCCAAATATGGCAAATGGAACAAGTGTTTGTGTCCTACAGGCAGAAAGTCTTCCCCCAAGATCATAGAATCTAGAAACATTTTGAGACACCTGATTGTGAAATGGATGAATCATAACGTTAGATAGGAGCTCTTGAGAACAGCTGGGAGGAAGACATTCCATACATACAGAGGAAGACCCATCAGAATAACGTCAGACCTATTCACAGTAACCAAGCAAGCCAGAAAGGATTGGAAAGATATATTCAGGGCACTAAATGAGAAGAACATGCAGCCAAAAATACTTTAACCATCAAGACTGACATTCAAAATGGATGTAGAGATAAAGGGCTTCCAAGACCGGCAAGGTTGAAAAGAGTATGTGACCACCAAGCCAGCACTACTAGAAATATTAAGGGGGGTTCTTTAAAGAGGAAAAAACCCAAAAATATCATTGAACAGAAATCTATGGAGACAATCTATAGAAACAAAGACTTCACAGGTAACATGATGTCAATAAAAACATATCTATCAATAATCACTCTCACTGTGAATGGCCTAAATGCACGCATAAAATGACACAGGGTTGAAGACTGGATAAAATGACGGGACCCAACCATATGTTGTCTACAAGAGATCCATTTTTAAGCCAAGGATACATCCAGAATGAACGTGAAGGGATGGAGAAGCATCTTTCATGCCAATGGGCCTCAAAAGAAGGCTGTGGTAGCGATTCTCATATCCGATAAATTTGATTTTAAACCAAACACTGTAGTCAGAATAAAAAAGGACAGTACATCATTCTTAAAGGGTCTATCCACCAAGAAGTTCTAACAATTGTAAATATTTATGCCTGCAATATGGGAGCAACCAACTACATAAGATAACTATTAATCAGGATAAAGAGTTATATTGATATGAATACATTAATAATGGGGGATCTTAACATGTCACTCTCAGTAATAGACAAGTCATCCAAGCAGAAAATCAACAAAGAAACAAGAGCATTGAATGACACATTGGACCAGATGGACCTCATAGATATATACAGAGCATTCCACCCTAAAACAAGAGAATACACATTCTTCTCAAGTGCACATGGAAGCTTCTCCAGAAAAGACCATATACTGGGTCACAAATCAGGGCTCAACAGATACCAAAAGACTGAGATTATACCCATACATATCTCAGATCACAATGCTTTGGAACTGGAGCTCCATCACAAGGAAAAGTTCGGAAGGAATTCAAACACCTGGAAGCTAAAGAACACCTTGGTTAAGAATGCTTGAATCAAGAAGGAAATCAAAGAAGAACTGAAACAATTCATGGAAACCAATGAGAATGAAGACTCTTTGGTCCAAAACCTATGGGATACAACAAAGGCGGTCCTAAGGGGGAAATACATAGCCATCTAAGCCTCCCTCAAAAAAAAAATCGAAAAATGCAGAATAAACCAGCTGTCTTTACACCTTAAAGAACTGGAGAATCAACAATAAGTTAAGCTAACCCCACAGATAAGAGGGGAAATAATCAAGATTAGAGCAGAGATCAATGAGATAGAAACTAGAGATACAGTAGGACAAATCAATGAAACTAGAAGCCGGTTTTTTGAAAGAGTTGATAAGATCAATAAACCACTGGCCACACTAATCCAAAAGAAAAGAAAGAAGACCCAAATTAATAAAATTATGAATGAAAAGCAAGAGATCACAACTAACACAAAGAAAATAGAAACAATCATCAGAAATAATTGTCAACAGTTATATGCCAATAGGGTAAGCAGCCTAGGAGAAATGGATGCATTTCTGGACAACTATAAACTTCCAAAACTGAATCAGGAATAAATTGACAACCTGAATAGACCAATATCTAATAATGAGATTGAAGCAGTGATCAAAAACCTCCCAAAAACAAGAGCCCAGGACCTGAAGGATTTCCTGGGGAATTCTACCAAATGTTCAAAGAAGAAATAACACATATTCTCCTGAAGATGTTACAAAAAAATTAAAGCAGAAGGAAAACCTCCAGACCCTTTTTATGGAGCCAGCATTACCCTGATCCCTAAACCAGGCAAAGACCCCATGAAAAAGGAGAATTTCAGACCAATATCACTGATGAATATGGATGCTAAGATTCTCAAAAAGATCCTAGCACATAGGATCCAACAGTACATTAAAAAGATTATCCACCAGACCAGGTGGGATTTATCCCTGGGCTGCAAGGATGGTTCAACATTCACAAATCAATCAATATGATAGAACAAATCAATAAGAGAAGAGAGAAGAACCATATGGTCCTCTCAATTGATGCCAAAAAGGCATTTGACAAAATCCAGCATCCGTTCCTGAGTAAAATGCCTCAAAGTATAGCAATAGAGGGAACATTTCTCAACTTCATAAAATCTATCCATGAAAAACTCACAGTGAATATCATCATCAATGGGAAATAGCTGACAGCCTTCCCTTTGAGATCAGGAACACGACAAGGAAGCCCGCTCTCACCACTCTTGTTCAACATAGTATTAGAAGTCCTAGCAACAGCAATCAGACAACAAAGAGAAATAAAAGGTATCTAAATTGGCAATGAAGGTGTCAAACTCTCTCTCTTCACAAATGACATGGTATTTCATATGGAAAACCCAAAAGACTCCACACCCAAACTACTAGAACTCATACAGCAATTCAGTAATGTGGCACAATACAAAATCAATGTACAAAAATCAGTTGCTTTCTTTTAAACTACAAGGAAAACACAGAAAGGGAAATTAGAGAATTGATTCCTTTCACTATAGCACCAAGAACCATCAAATACCTGGGAATAAACATAACAAAAGAGGTAAAGGATCTGTACTTGAGGAACTACAGAACACTCATGAAAGAAATTGAAGAAGACACAAAAAGATGCAAGACCATTCTACACTCATGGATCAGAAGAATAAATATTGTTAAAATGTCTATGCTGCCTAGCACAATCTATACTTTCAATACCATTCTTATCAAAATTCAACCGGTATTTTTCAAAGAGCTGAGGCAAACAATCCTAAAATGTGTATGGAATCAGAAGAGACCCTGAATTGCTAAGGAAATGTTGAAAAAGAGAACCAAAACTGGGGGCATCACGTTGCCTGATTTCAAGCTTTACTACAAAGCTGTGATCACCAAGACAGTATGATACTTACATAAAAACAGACCATAGAACAGTGGAACAGAGTAGAGAGCCCAGATATGGACCCTCAACACTATGGTCAAATAATCTTCGACAAAGCAGGAAAAAATATACAGTGGAGAAAAGACAGTCTCCTCAATAAATGGTGCTGGGAAATGTGGACAGCTATGTGTAGAAGAATGAAACTCAACCATTCTCTTACACCATACATAAAGATAAACTCAAAATGGATAAATGACTTCAACGTGAGTTAGGAATCCATCAGAATCCTAGAGGAGAACATAGGCAGTAACCTCTTCAATATCAGCCACAGCAACTTCTTTCAAGATATGTCTCCAAAGGCAAATGAAACAGAAGCAAAAATGAACTTTTGGGACTTCATCAAGGTCAAAAGCTTATGCACAGCAAAGGAAACAGTCAAAGCAAACAGGCAACCCTCAGAATGGGAGAAGATATTTTTTCCTGTTTTGTCGAAGATTATTTGACCATAGAGTTGAGGGTCCATATCTGGGCTCTCTACTCTGTTCCACTGGTCTATGTGTCTGTTTTTATGCCAGTACCATGCTGTCTTGGTGATCACAGCTTTGTAGTAAAGCTTGAAATCAGGTAACGTGATGCCACCAGTTTTATTTTTGTTTTTCAACATTTCCTTAGTGATTCGGGGTCTCTTCTGATTCCATACAAATTTTAGGATTATTTGCTTCAGCTCTTTGAAAAATACCTGTGGAATTTTGATCAGAATGGCATTAAAAGTATAGATTGCTCTAGGCAGTATAGACATCTTGACAATGTTTATTCTTCCGATCCAAGAGCATGGAATGGTCTTCCATCTTTTTGTGTCTTCTTCAATTTCTTTCATGAGTGTTCTGTAGTTCCTCGAGTACAGATCCTTTACCTTTTTGGTTAGGTTTATTCCCAGGTATTTGATGGTTCTTGGTGCTATAGTGAAAGGAATCAATTCTCTAATTTCCCTTTCTGTATTTTCATTGTTAGTGTATAAGAAAGCCACTGCTTTCTTAATATACAGTGGAAAAAAGACAGTATCTTCAATAAATGGTGCTGGGTATTTACCCCAAAGATACAGATGTAGTGAAAAGAAGGGCCATCTGTACCCCAATGTTTATAGCAGCAATGCCACGGTTGCCAAACTGTGGAAAGAACCAAGATGCCCTTCAACGGACGAATGGATAAGGAAGATGTGGTCCATATACACTATAGAATATTATGCCTCCATCAGAAAGGATGAATACCCAACTTTTGTAGCAACATGGACAGGACTGGAAGAGATTATGCTGAGTGAAATAAGTCAAGCAGAGAGAGTCAATTAGCATATGTTTTCACTTATTTGTGGAGCATAACAAAGAGCATGGAGGACAAGGGGAGTTAGAGAGGAGAAGGGAGTTGGGGGAAATTGGAAGGGGAGGTGAACCATGAGAGACTATGGACTCTGAAAAACAATCTGAGGGTTTTGAAGGGGCGGGGGGTGGGAGATTGGGGGAACCAGGTGCTGGGTATTAGAGAGGGCACGGATTGCATGGAGCACTGGGTGTGGTGCAAAAGCAATGAATACTGCTATGCTGAAAATAAATTTAAAAAATTAATAAAAAATAGAGTATCTCTTTAAAACAAACAAACAAACAAACAAAAAAAGAATGGGAGAAGATATTCACATATGATGATAGAGACAAAAGGCTGAAAACAAGGATCTATAAATAATTCCTCAAACTCAACACACAGAAAACAGATAATCATCTCAAAAAATGGGCAGAAGTCATGTACAGACACTTCTCCAATGAAGACATACAAATGGCTATCACACACATGAAAAAATTTTCATCATCACTAGCCTTCAGGGAGATTCAAATCCAAACCACATTGAGATACAAACTTACACCAGTTAGATGACCAAAATTAGCAAGACAGTAAACAACCTGTGTTGGAGAGGATGTGGAGAAAGGGGAACTCTCTTACACTGTTGGTTGAAATGCAAGTTGGTGAAACCACTTTGGAAAACAGTGTGGAGATTCCTCAAGAAATTAAAAATAGAGCTTCCCTATGACCCTGCAATTTCACTACTGGGTATTTACCCCAAAGATTCAGATGTAGTGAAAAGAAGGGCCATATGTACCCCAATGTTCATAACAGCAACGGCCACAGTCGTCAATCTGTGGAAAGAACCAAGATGCCCTTCAATGAATGAATGGATATGGAAGATGTGGTCCATATATACTATTGAGAGTTATGCCTCCATCAGAAAGGATGAATACCCAACTTTTATATAAACATGGATGGGAGTGGAAGAGATTATGCTGAGTGAAATCAGTCAAGCAGAGAGAGTCAATTATCATATAGTTTTGCTTATTTGTGGAGATAAGGAATAATATGGAGGACATGGGTAGATGAAGAGGAGAAGGGAGTTGGGGAAATTGGAGGGGGAGACAAACCATGAGAGACTGTGGACTCTGAAGAAGAGTCTGAGGGTTTTGGAGGGGCGAGGGAGTGGGAGGTTGGGTGAGCCTGGTGGTGAGTATTATGCAGGGCATGTATTGCATGGAGAATTGGGTGTGATGCATAAACAATGAATTCTGGAACACTGAAAAGAAATTAAAAAAAATAAAAATTAAAAAAAAACATAATTAGGAAGATACTCTTCTTCCAAATAAATAATATTTTTCAGTGCATATAAAAATAAATAAAATTTTAAAAATAACATCTGTGTTTTCTGATATAAGTATGGCTACTCTGGCTTTTTTTTTTTTTTTTTTTTTTGACACCCATTGGCATGATAAAGTGTTCACCATCCCCCTAACTTTCAATCTGCAGGTGTCTTTACATCTAAAATGAGTCTCTTGTAAATAACATAAGTAACATATAGATGGATCTTTTTTTTTAATCCATCTGATAACCTATTTCTTTTGAGTTCAGTTTTTTTTAAAGATTTTATTCATTTATTTGACAGACAGAGATCACAAGTAGGCAGAGAGGCAGGCAGAAAGGAGGAAGCAGGCTCCCTGCTGAGCAGAAATCCCAATGTGGACCTCAATCCTAGGACCCTGGAATCATGACCTGAGCTGAAGGCAGAGGCTTTAACCCACTGAGTCACCCAGGCACCCTTGAGTTCAATATTTAGTCCACTTATATTCAGAGTGCTTATTGAACTATATGAATTTACTGCCATTGTTATCTATAAAGTTGGTGTTCCTGGTGTTCTCTGTTCTTTTCTAGTCCTTGTTGCTTTTGGTCTTATTTATTCTCCACTCATAGTCCTCTTTAATATTTCTTGCTGGGCTGGTTTAGTGATCACAGACTCCTTTAGTTTGTGTTTCTCTTGGAAACTCATCTCTCTTTCTATTCTGAATGACAGTCTTGCTGGATAAAGTACTCTTGGATGAATATCTTCCCTATTTAGCATGTTGAATACATCCTACCATTGATTTCTCATCTTCCGGGTCTCAGTGGATGGGTCTGCTACTAACCTTATCTGTCTATCCTTGTAGGTTAAGGACCTTTCGTCTCCAGCTGCTTTCAGAATTCTCTCTTTATTTTTGTATTTTGCAAACTCCCACCATGATATGTCTTGGTGTTGATCTGGTTTTGTTGATTTTGAAGGGAGTTCCTCTTGCACTTGAATGCCTGTTTCCTTCCCCAGATTAGGAATATTCTCAGCTATAATTTGTTCAAACATAATTTCTGTCTATTTTTTTCTGCTCTTCTTCTTCTGCAAATCCCACGATATAGATAATATTTCTCTGTACAGAATTGTTGAGTTACCTGTCTATATTTGTGATGTGATAGTTTTCTTTCCCTCTTCTTTTCAGCTTCCTGTTTTCCATAAATTATCTTCTGTATCACTTGTTTATTTTTCTGCAGCTTGCACCCTCATTTGATTGCATCTAGTCATCATTAGATCTTGGTTGTAGAATTTTTAATTTTTGTTTGACTTGATTTTCATTCTCTCATCTCTGTAGCAAGTGTTTCTCTGGAGTCTTCTAATTTTTTTCAAGCCTACAGAGTATTCTTTAACTGTTGTTCTGAATTCTTATTCAAATATGTTTCTCATTTCTATTTTGAGAAAATCCCTAGCTGCGGTTTCTTCTTGATCTTTCTTTTGCATTGAATTCTGCCATCTTGTCATTTTGCCCAGAGAAAAGAAGAGAAAGAAAAAAGAAAAAGAAAAAGAAAAGAAAAGAACAGAAAAGAAAAGGAGAAAAAAGAAAAGGAGAGAAAAGAAAAGAAAGGAAAATAAGTGTCAATAAAATTTTTAAATGTTTAAAAAATAGTAAAATAATTTAAAAATTACAAAATAAAAGATAAAAATACTACTGAAAAAAATCTATGTCCTATTTCCCTTAATCTGATGTTTTTAGCACTCTATGTTCAGTTGATTTGGTGCCTGTGAGGGTGTGTGCTGGTCTTCTGAGGGAGGGACCTGGTATGCTGGTTCTCAGGCCAACTTGCCCTAGTGGAAATACATCCTAAGGGGTGTTTGTGTAATTGGCTCTGATATCTACTGAGACGACTCTGTTTAGCTGATGTGCAGGGGGAAAATGGTATCAACAGGTTCTCTCTCCCCTAGAGTGGAGACCTCACACCCACCATTCTCCAGGAAGCCCTCACAGAAGAGCAAAAAATTAATGCTTCCATCAGATCTCTGCCCTCACCTTGTCTGTATCTGAGCTGTCTGCCTACCAGGCATGACAGCCTTCCTTTGTTTTATCTGAGGCCTATGTCCAAGTTTCAAAACTCCTGATATAAGGGACTCCCAAGGTGAAGGCCCACACTATTCCTTCAAGGGAGGGTTTCACACTTTTTCTGTTTGCCAGGCTATCCCAGAAAAGCAGTCAGATGACTGATTTTCAGTTGGAGTTTGTGGTTAAGTCCCAGAGAAAGCCTGTGCCAAGGCTTGCCACTCTCAGGCAGTGTCCCTAGAGAGACTCTACTGCCACTCCCAAATGCACTACAAGAAGGGGAACTGTTTCTCCTCATACAACTGTCGTCCTTTATTTTATCCTAAAGTGTATCCTAAGATGCATCCTAAAACTTCAGATTTTAGAGATCCATGTGAGCACTCACCTGCATGGATCCCCTGGGGGGAGGTCTCACTGTGCTGCAGTCCCCCTCCCAGTTTATCCCAGAAATTAGCTGTGTACTCCTGCAACAGCTCAGAGTTTCTGGAAAAGCCCAGCTGTGAGCCTGTATCAAGGCTGCCTGCATTCCACCAGCATCCAGTTCCTATGTTAGTGAAATGGGACCTGCTGGGACCCTTGGCCATGAAGAAATTGTGCCATCTCTCCCAAATGTACTCAAAACTGGGAAACTGCCTCTCCCTGTGCAACCCAGGGGATCCTCAGGCCATGCAGTCTGAAATCTGTCTCTGCCTTGTTCCCTACTAAATCACCAATGAAGTTGAGGATCTATGAAACTTCAGATTCTGTTTTCTGCTCTTTGTAAAGTTTTGCAATATTGCACAACACTCCTTTTCCCAGTCAATGATTCTGTGGAAGAGTTTTTCTTGTGGAATTCCCTGTACACATTCCATTCTTTCTTGCTCTCTCTTCTTTCTGTCTTCATGATCAGGGGTCCCTCCCCATCACAGCACCTGCAGCTCTTCTTTTCCCCAAATCATTCGTGCTTTTTCCTACCTTCCACAATATGACACTGATTCCTTTTTCAGTTCTGGTTGTTCATTTTGACTTTCTCCATCCTTGGAACAATGTCTTGGGTGTTCAAAATGATTTTATATTTATCTAGCTGTGTTTGAGGGATGAGCAAGCCCAGGTTCTCTCTACTCTGTCATCTTAACTCCTCCCCACATTTCAACAATACCATCTTATAACAATGTGATCTGGTATTGTACACTGAGGTGAAGAAAATATTGTAGTCATTTTTAAACTGAAAAAAAAAAAGTCTAAGGAATTTAATGCGACCCAGCACAGCATAGACAATTAACACTACCAGAAAACAACAACTAATGCCAAAGTCAGAAAAATAATGATATGAAGAGTATGCTATATTGCAAGGATTAATAGTTTATTGTTGGTTGAGATAATTTATTGCTGTGACAGGAATTCTGAAATTTAAGGAATGAAGGAAGGAGGATTACCTACCAAAGAACTCGGATCACCCATGAAATCAGCCTGAGATTAGAATTATACACTTCTGGATCTCTACGGGGGCAGAAGACGTCAGTGGGCAGGTAAAGTGGAGTGGGAACATCAGACTGATATCTGAAGATAAACAAAAGGGGGTGGGAGCCACCAGAAGTGACCCATTCAAAAGTAATACCCGAATACGAGAGTGCCCTGTGACTGGGAACCAGCATTAACTTGGAGTCTGGTTGAAAGCACTCAAAAAGAGCAATGGATCATGGGGGGAAATTGTGGGAATCAGGGTGGTTGGGGACAGGGGTTTAAGTCCCCAGACCAAGGACAGCCACCTCTGGTGCTGAGCCAGAGAAAGTGCGGTGAAGAAACCAGGTCTTGGTCCCTGAGCCAGGAGCACGCCTGAGAGCGCCAAGGTGGTGGCTCCAATGAGGGGCTGGGAGCCTCACCAGCCAGCAGAATCACAGCCTTTTTGCATTCTCCACACGCACGCTACACCGTGCTATCAGAGTCTGAATCGCGCACCACACCCTCCCCTGAGAGAGGTGCATGCAGGCGCCAGCCTAGCGCTCTCAGACCCAGAAAGTCTGAGCACTCCCAGCCTGGGCCAGCAGGAAAATCTCAGTGTGCTATCACTACATGGGACCTCTATGGCAGTCTGGAGCTGCCCAGACAGCCACTGCCATCGTGCTTTTGGGTACAAGCAGGAGTTCCTGTGTCCCCAGGGACCACGACTGGGAACATGCTCTGCCAGAGTCCAAAGGGGAATTTATGTGCTCTGAAGCCCATAAGGCCTCTTTCTGAGAGGGAGGTCTGGGTGCAGTTTGCTTTCCGCTAAACCTCTAAAAAACCAACAAAAGCTGTCAAGGCGAGAGAAAACAAATGAACAAACAAACAAAAAAACCTCCAGAGATCAAAAGCCTGAAAAACCCGTTTCCTCAGAGCTCACCCCCTTGATGGGGACGGGAGGACTTAACTCGGGAAACACGGCCTGAAAACCCACACAGCAGGCCCCTCCCCCAGAAAGCCAACCAGGAAAAAAAAAAAAAAAAAAAAGAAAAGAAAACAACCACCACTACTTCATAGATAAAACCCTTATTTTTAATTCATTCCCAGTATTCTGGTTCATTCTTTTTTTTATTTAGATATTTTTAAACCTATTTACCATCACAGTGAGATGTCCAGTACATCAAATTCCACAATAATCTTTTAACCTGAACTTTTTGATACATATACCTATGTTTTATTTTGCTTTTCTATTTTTAATTTTTTTAAAATTTTAGTTTAGTTTCATTTAGTTTATTCTTTTTTTCTTTTTATTTTTTAATATTCATATAGAGTTAAACTTCAAGGTAATCCCCTTTCCCCAATCAATGCTACCCCTATAGGTAAACCAATTTTTAATCCCCCTTTATCTTAGGAAAGTTGAATCCTTTAACAAAGATATCAAGATACATCCAGAAAGAATCAAAATAACCTTCCTTGCCCACACTGAGAACTTATAACCACTCTCCCAACTTTTTCTTCTGCCAGTGTTTCTGTGTATTTGTGTTTGTTCTGGTAGTATATAAATCTTATACTTGGGGTACTTTTTGGAAAGGTTCTTTTTTTGTTTTGCATATATATATATATATATATATATATATATATAATTTCTCTTGTCATCTACATTTATCAGTCTTTTTGTTTGTCTGTTTTGTTTGTATACTTCATAAATCTTACCTTGGGGCCCATTTGGGCTGGGCCTTCTCTTTTATCTTTCTTTTTTCCTCTCTCTCTTTCTCTTTTTTCTCTCTTTCTTTTTTCTTTCATTTGGGTGGGGACTCTTGATTGCTCAGGAGCATTCCAGGGTGCACCTTGACTGCACCACGGTCGATACATCCAGTTATATCCATTCAGCCATCTCTCACCAAAATGACTAGGAGGAGGAATGCCCAACAGAAGAAAAATTCAGAGGCTGGGCTTTCTGCAACAGAGCTAATGGCTATCGATATAGACAATATGTTGGAAAGGGAATTCAGGCTAACAATTATCCAGGCAATGGCTAGGTTGGAGAAAGCCATGGATGACCAAATGGAATTAATTAAGGCAGAACTGAAAGCCACCAGGGATGATGTTCACAATGTTCTCAATGACTTCCAATCTAATCTAAATTCTCTAAAAGCTAGGGTAACTGAGACAGAAGTTAGAATTAGTGATCTGGAGGACAAACAGATAGAGAGAAAGGATCATGAGGAAGCCTGGGACAAACAGCTTAGAAGCCATGAAAACAGAATTAAGGAAATAAATGACGCCATGAAACGTTCCAACGTCTGAATTATTGGAATCCCTGAAGGGGAGGAGAAAGAAAGAAATCTAGAAGATATAGTAGAACAAATTATCCATGAAAATTTTCCCAATCTCACGAATGGAACCAGCGTTCATGTACTAGAGGCAGAAGGGTCGCCCCCCCAAGATTATAGAATCTCAGAAGTCCTCGAGACACCTGATAGTAAGAATGAGGAATCATAATTGTAAACAGGTTCTCTTGAAGGAAGCTAGGACAAAGAAACTCCTTACATACAGAGGAAAGCCCATCAGAATAAAATTAGACCTGTCCACAGAAACCTGGCAAGACAGAAAGGGCTGGCAATACATAATCAGGGCACTAAATGAGAAGAACATGCAGCCAAGAATACTTTATCCAGCAAGACTGACATTCAAAATGGATGGAGAGATAAAGAGTTTCCAAGACCGGCAAGGCTTAAAAGAATATGTGACCACCAAGCCAACACTGCAGGAAATATTAAGGGGGGGGGTTTCTATAAAAGAGGAAAAATCCTAAGAATATCATTGAACAGAAATATGGAGACAATCTACAGAAAGAAAGACTTCAAAGGTAACACGATGTCAATAAAAACGTGTCTATCAATAATCACTCACAATGTGAATGGCCTAAATGTGTCCCAAAAATGACACAGGGTTGCAGATTGGATAAAATGACAGGACCCTTCCATATGTTGTCTACAAGAGACACATTTCGAACCTAAGGATACACCAAGACTGAAAGTGAAGGGATGGAGAAGAATCTTTCATGCCAATGGGCTTCAAAAGAAGGCCAGAGTAGCAATTCTCATATCAGATAAATTAGATTTTAGGCTAAAGACTGTAGTCAGGGATACAGAAGGACACTACATCATTCTTAAAGGGACTATCCACCAAGATAATCTAACAATTGTAAATATTTATGGCCCCAATATGGGAGGAGCCAATTACATAAGACAACTATTAATCAAGATAGTCATATTGATATGAATACATTAATAGTAGGAGATCTTAACATGCCTCTCTCAGTAATAGACAGATCATCGAAGCAGAAAATCAATAAAGAAACAAGAGCATTGAATGACACATTGGACCAGATGGACCTCATAGATATATACAGAACTTTCCACCCTAAAACCTTCTCAAGTCCACATGGAAGCTTCTCCAGAATAGACCACATACTGGGTCACAAATCAGTGTTCAACAGATACCAAAAGACTGAGATTATTCCCTGCACATTCTCAGATCACATTGCTTTGAATCTGGAGCTCAATCACAAGGAAAAGTTTGGAAGGAACTCAAACACCTGGAAGCTAAAGAAAACCTTGGTTGGGGCACCTGGGTGGCTCAGTGGGTTAAAGCCTCTGCCTTCGGCTCAGATCATGATCCCAGGATCCTGGGATCAAGCCTCACATCAGGCTCTCTGCTCCACAGGGAGCCTGCTTCCTTCTCTCTCTCTGCCTGCCTCTCTGCCTGCTTGTAATCTGCCTGTCAAATAAATAAATATAATCTTTTAAAAAAAAGAACATCTTGGTTAAGAATGTTTGAATCAAGGAGGAAATCAAAGAAGAACTTAAACAATTCATGGAAACCAATGAGAAAGAAGACAGTTCGGCCCAACCTATGGGATACAGCAAAGGTGGTCCTAAGGGGGAAATACATAGCCATCCAAGCCTCCCTCAAAAAAATTGAAAAATACAGAATACACCAGCTCTCTCTACACCTTAAAGAACTGGAGAATCAACAACAAATTAAAGCAACTCCATACACAAGAAGGGAAATAATCAAGATTAGAGCAGAGATCAATGAGGTAGAAATTAGAGATACAGTAGAATGTATCAATGAAACTAGAAGCTTTTTTTTTTTAAAGAATCAGTAAGAATGATAAACCATTGGCCACACTAATCCAAAAGAAAAGAGAGAAAGCCCAAATTAATAAAATTATGAAAGAAAAGGGAGAGATCACAACTAACACCCAGGAAATAGAAACAATCATCAGAAGTTATTATCAACAGTTATATGCTAGTAAGTTAAGCAACCTAGAGGAAATGGTTGTATTTGTGGAAAACTATAAACTCCCAAAATTGAACCAGGAAGAAATTGACAACCTGAATAGACTGATATCTTGTAACGAGATTGAAGCAGTGATCAAAAAACTCCCAAAAAACAAGAGCCCAGGAACTGAAGGATTCCCTGGGGAATTCTACCAAACTTTCAAAGAAGACATAACACCTATTCTCCTGAAGCTGTTTCAAACAATTGAAGCAGAAGGAAAACTTCCAGACTCCTTTTATGAAGCCAGCATTACCTTGATCCCCAAACCAGGCAAAGACCCCACGAAAAAGGAGAATTTCAGACCAATATCACTGATGGATATGGATGCTAAGATTATCGACAAGATCCTAGCACATAGGATCCAACAGCATATTAAAAAGATTATCCACCATGACCAGGTGGGATTCATTCCTGGGTTACAAGGATGATTCAACATTCGTAAATCAATCAATGTGATAGAACAAATCAATAAGAGAAGAGACTAGAACCACATGGTCCTCTCAATTGATGCAGAAAAAGCATTTGACAAAATCCAGCATCTGCTCCTGATTAAAACGCTTCAAAGTACAGTGATAGAGGGAACATACCTGAAGTTCATAAAATCTATCTATGAATAACCCACAGCAAATATCATCCTCAATGGGAAAAAGCTCACAACCTTCCCATTGAGATCAGGAACACGACAAGGTTGCCCACTCTCACCACTCTTGTTCAACATAGTATTAGAAGTCCTAACAACAGCAATCAGACAACAAAGAGAAATAAAAGGTATCCAAATTGGCAATGAAGAAGTCAAACTCTCTCTCTTCACGGATGACATGATACTTTATATGGAAAACCCAAAAGACTCCACCCCCAAACTACTAGAACTCATACAGCAATTCAGTAATGTGGTAGGATACAAAGTCCATGTACAGAAATCAGTGGTTTTCTTATACACTAACAATGAAAACACAGAAAGGGAAATTAGAGAATCGATTCCATTTACTATAGCACCAAGAACCATAAGATACCTGGGAATAAACCTAACCAAAGAGGTAAAGGATCTCTACTTGAGGAATTTCAGAATACTCATGAAAGAAATTGAAGAAGACACAAAAAGATGGAAGACCATTTCATGCTCTTGAATCGGAAGAAGGAGCATTGTTAAAATGTCTATACTGCTTAGAGCAATCTATACCTTTAATGCCATTCCGATCAAAATTTCACCAGTATTTTTCAAAGAGCTGGAGCAAATAATCCTAAAATTTGTATGGAATCAAAAGAGACCCCGAATTGCTAAGGAAATTTTGAAAAAGAAAAACAAAACTGGGGCATCACGTTACCTGATTTCAAGCTTTACTACAAAGCTGTGATCACCAAGACAGCATGGTACTGGCATAAAAACAGAAACCTAGACCAGTGGAACAGAGTAGAGGGCCCAGATATTGATCCTCAACTCTATGGTCAAATTATCTTCAACAAAGTTGGAAAAAATATACAGTGGAAAAAAGACAGTCTTTTCAATAAATGGTGCTAGGAAAATTGGACAGCTCTATGTAGAAGAATGAAACTCGACCATTCTCTTACACTGTACATGAAGATAAACTCGAAATGGATAAAATACTCAACATTAGACAGGAACCAATCAGAATCCTAGAGGAGAACATAGGCAGTAACCTCTTCGATATCAGCCACAGCAACTTCTTTCAAGATATGACTCCAAAGGCAAAGGAAACAAAAGTGAAGATGAACTTTTGGGCCTTCCTCAAGATCAAAACCTTCTGCACAGCAGAGGAAACAGTCACCAAAACAAAGAGGCAACCCACGGAATGGGAGAAGATATTTGCAAATGACAGTACAGACAAAAGGTTGATATGCAGGATCTATAAAGAACTTCTCAAACTCAACACACACAAAACAGATAATCATATCAAAAAATGGGCAGAAGACATGAACAGACACTTCTCTAATGAAGACATACAAATGGCTATCAGACACATGAAAAAATGTTCATCATCACTAACCATCAGGGAGATTCAAATTAAAACCACCTTGAGATACCACCTTATACCACTTAGAATGGCCAAAATTAGCAAGACGGGAAAGAACATGTCTTGGAGAGGATGTGGAGAAAGGGGAACCCTCTTACACTGTTGGTGGGAATGCAGGTTGGTGCAGCCACTTTGGAAAACAGTGTGGAGATTCCTCAAGAAATTAAAAATAGAGCTTCCCTATGACCCTGTAATTGCACTACAGGGTATTTACCCCAAAGATACAGATGTAGTGAAAAGAAGGGCCATCTGTACCCCAATGTTTATAGCAGCAATGGCCACGGTCGCCAAACTGTGGAAAGAACCAAGATGCCCTTCAACGGACAAATGGATAAGGAAGATGTGGTCTATATACACTATGGAGTATTATGCCTCCATCAGAAAGGATGAATACCCAACTTTTGTAGCAACATGGATGGGACTGGAAGAGATTATGCTGAGTGAAATAAGTCAAGCAGAGAGAGTCAATTATCATATGGTTTCACTTATTTGTGGAGCATAACAAATAGCATAGAGGACAAGGGGAGATGGAGAGGAGAAGGGAGTTGGGGGAAATTGGAAGGGGAGGTGAACCATGAGAGACTATGGACTCTGAAAAACAATCTGAGGGCTTTGAAGGGGTGGTGGGTGGGAGGTTGGGGGTACCAGGTGGTGGGTATTAGAGAGGGCACGGATTGCTTGGAGCACTGGGTGTGGTGCAAAAACAATGAATACTGTTACACTAAAAAGAAATTTAAAAATTAGAAAAATCATCATATAATAATAAACAATTATATAAACAGAAAAGAATATAGAAAGAGTGACAGACACACGAAAAACTTTAATAAGTTTCTTTAACTCTATCTCCAAATCCTATTGTTTCCACTTCAAATTTTTAAGAGAAGTATCTACATTCCATTTCTGCTTCATCCCAAATATTTTGCTGAAGGGCAGGCCCTCAACATGCTTCCTGTTGACTTTGCAGGAGCCCTCTATTTAGATTGCCTGATTCTAGCCTTGTCTGCCACTTTTGACAATCCTGCCCTTTCACTAAAGTGATGTTTCTAAGATATAATGTTGACTGTATCACCAACCTCCCCCATCCTCACTGTTAGCCTAAAAGGCTTAATTCATTCCATTATAGCTCCAAAGTAAAGTTCACTAGTCTTAATATTTTATGCAATACCCTCCATAAACTAAATCCTTATTAAATCTCCAAAGTAAACTTTGAAACTCCTTGCACTGTATTTCATTTCATTAAAAAAAAATGAAATCTTATGTTAATCACTAAGTAGCCATACATATTTTGTCCTACAAGGCTTATGAAAAAGTTTTCCCTCCCTTCTTCCATCCCTCCACTTCATTCTTATTTCCACTCCACATAAACTGATTGACCTCAGGGAAAAACTGTTAACATTTCTCCTTCCCTTTTATTTTTTTTAAACATGAAAAAAGATATTTGGGAGGGGAGGGGCATAAATATTGGTTTGAATTCTTTGAGTTTGAGTTACCTATAGAACTTTCAAGTGGAGATGCTCAGTGGCCATTTGAAGGGCATGGAGTTAGAGCCAGAAGAAAGGTTTGTCTGAAAATATGTGTTATGAATGGTAACTCAAGTCAAGGAATGAGGCAGGTTGCATTAGCAAGGGATATAAATAGAAAAACTGAGGATAGAGCCTGGAGAAAGCCAATAGATTCAGGACTTTGTGAGGGAGGAATACAGAATAAAATTATAGCTTTCCATCAATATTACACTGCTTATCTTTATACATTGTTTTCATAGAACTGGACTTCAATGCATGTACAGTTTTAAAACCTGATTTATAAGTATTTTATGTTTTTACTGAGTTAAAATACTTACTTGGTTTAAAAAAGCCAAATAGCACAATAAGGCTTATAACTAAAATATGTAGTATCTTACCTCAGCCTTCTCCATCCCTTTTTCTGCTTCTTGGAGATAAATTTGTGAAATTCCTTTCCCTTAAATTTCAGTATTTACCTCCAAATTTCAATAATAATATGCTAATATTATGACTCCTTGATTATTCATTTATGATATCTTGTGATTTTCTGCTATGGATAATAAGAATGTAGCTATCATAAACATACTCTTTCTATTAGCATCTTCCCACATATACTCCCACATCATCTCCATTTATTTCCAATGTATATACATCATCATTATTAAAGATATTCAGTGTTTATCTCATTATGACTATTTAAGACTGTTGACAGTTCAGCTATATTATGTATCTGACATAAAACAACTTCTAAATGTATCACACTTCATCTTCAGGTTACTTTCCTATTTCTTTTTTCTATTATTCCCAAACTTCATAAATTAATAGAATTCCCTAACTCTACTTCTCACTTCCCACTGATTTCTTAACTCATTATACATAGAATATCAATTAGAGTTTGATCAGAGAAAGGAGATATTAGAACACACACACACACACACACACACACACACACACTGAGATTTGACTTTATGCAACTGTGGGAGTTGGTTGAAGTCCATAATAAAGCTTTTGATTATGAATCTAGTGTAGAAGCCTAAAAGTCAACAGAACAGGCCGGTGATATGGAAAGACATGTGAAGAGGGAAAGGAAGTCAAATTGTAATCTTTTTTTTTAATTTTATTTTTTATAAACATATAATATATTTTTATCCCCAGGGGTACAGGTCTGTGAATCGCCAGGTTTACACACTTCACAGCACTCACCATAGCACCTACCCTCCCCAATGTCCATAATCCCACCCCCCACCTCCGAGCCCCCCTCCCCCCATCAACCCTCAGTTTGTTTTGTGAGATTAAGAGTCACTTATGGTTTGTCTCCCTCCCAATCCCATCTTGTTTCATTTACTCTTCTCCTACCCCCTTAACCCCCCA